>NC_069734.1:177500-257500 GCF_027358585.1 Pangasianodon hypophthalmus | reverse complement strand
ACTAGCTAACTAACAAAACTAGCTAACTAAACCATGCTAACTCGTCAGGTTGTGTTACGTTAGAAACAAATGGCCGTCCCTAAGGGAACACACGCTGCTGCTTTCAGGGGAAAACTGAACCTTATCTGAAGAAGACAAAGTCACTTTTCCTTTTCACTTTTCTGTTAGCTGTGACCGCTTTTTCTAGCAAAAATCAATTGACATGACAGATAACATCACGGCTGCTTTCAGTTAATGTGCTGGGATTAAAGCGCGCGCACACACACACACACTCTTACACACACACACACACACACACACTCTTACACACACACACACACACACACACACACACACACACACACACTCTTACACACACACACACACTCTTACACACACACGCAGTTATCTTAGGGCATCTGATCTCCACATTAATGCTGGAACCTCTTTAAGTGCTACCTGGAGGGAGACAGCGCTCTGTAATGGCGAGTTAAAACGCTGTAATTGTTCTTTTTGCGTTTTTGCGAGTGATTTAATGAAACGGTGACTAACAGAGTCTCAGCAGACGTGAGTCTCAGTGAAAAGAGCTTCTCTCCCGGGAAACACCTCAGTGTCACGGAGTGAAAAAGAGCCGGAATAATTAATAATTATTAGAAATAATTTTTATCCTTCACTGTTTACCTTCACACTTAATATGAGCTAATTAACGCTGAAAAATTCAACTGAGACTCAAGTGTTATTAATGATCAGGCCTGGTTTACACTATTTATATATCATATACATTAAAAAAGTAATAATAACACACATAAAACATGAACAGATCACAACACAACACAACACAACAAATCCACACAAATCCTATTTAGCTAATAAAACTAGCTAACAAAACTAGCATGATTTAGCTGTTTGGCATTCCAACTTTCCTATTTAGCCAAATTTATATTTATGGATTTCAAAGACACGCCCACATCTCCATATATGGTCCAAAGACACACCCGTATTTCCATATATGAGTTCAAGGCTCTCTGCACACACACACTATTAAACTAATCAGAGCTGTCAGTATTTGCTTTATTCTGGTAGTTTGACGTTAATCAGATCGCGGTGTCTGTGTGTGTGCAGCCTTCATGTCTCTCATGTATAAAAGTGTTTTATTTCTGTCTCACTGCAGCTTTTCACTGCTTCCTGTTTGCTTCAGGCTTCTAGTTTTGATGTGTTTTAATATTCTCTATGCCACACGCTGTGTTGTGAAGCTCTGATATTTCTGATATTTCTCAGATCTCCGTTTTTCTCGGCGACTCGTTTGACCCCGTGGTCTTTTTTTTATTGCTGAATTTTCTGTAAATCAGCGTGACGATGTGTTCACCCATCCGTCCCTCTGTTCACCCTCTTCTGCTCCTCCGCCATCTATGAATCATATTAGGAGGATAACGAACCATTTAATGACCTGTGTGTTGATTTATCAGACGTTCCGGAGAGGGCAATTTAAAAATATAATGCTATAAGTCAGCGAGTCGCGGTGCTGGTGGAGCGGGCGTTAATCAGCACATCGTTAAGGGACGGAGGGATCGCACTCTGTCTCGCTCGTGCTCTGCTCCGTCCGCTGACATATTGGGTTCAGTCGTGAGGAAAGGAAGGAAAAGAGGAATATTTCTACTTCTCCTCATCATTACACTGAAAAATCTCCTGCAGCAGGCAGCCATGACGGCTCCAAGCAGCGCACACACACACACACACACACACACACACACACACCGCAGTGTTCCATCCGTAGCTGCGTTGTGTCTGCTCCCTCCAGGACGTCTCTGTAGATTTTACACCAATACGTCTCTAACATTCATTTTTAAATTCCCCAATTTATCTTCTCTTCATCTCAGCGCTGATCAATAAAAACAATCCTGAAGGAAACACAGCCATTAGAAAGATTAAAGGAGAAGTTCTGCCAAAAACTGAAACGTCCATCGAGTCCCTTTATCCCAAATGTAGTCCATCAGCTGAGACGTGTTTGGTGTAGCTAACACGGAGACGAAGTCTACAGCCTCCCGTTTAGCATCAAACTGCAGGGTGAAATAATCACACACTCGTTTCTCGCAGTAACAACTTTTATACAATAAGAAAAAATAAAATACATAAATTAAATGTGAACTCTTCTAATTAACACTTTCATGTTCAAAATTTGGAAATCTGAAACCACACCCCCTACCTGAAACTTTTACTCAGATAGACGATGCTAAACTGGAGCTACGTTGCACCGCAGGTCTGGGAGAAGCGTCTGATCTCGACTGTACGCTGTATGCTGTAGATAAAGGCCATAAAGAGCCACTTGACTTGACTCTGTGTTTCTGTAACTTGTCAGCTACATTAGCCTCATAGCTCCAGTGCAGAAATAAACAGACAGTAAACACGTCTCAGCTTCATTTTCTCAGAACAGTTGCTTTAAATCAAGCTTCAGGTCAGATCGCTCCACTTTTAGTAAAACTCCTCACAGGGTGGTTTTGACCTGAACACGTCGGGGGCTTGTTAAGTTTCGTCCCTCTGATTGCCCTCTGAGTGAATCAGCGTCTCCCTCCTGGGACAATCCGCTCGCCCTGGATCAATTTCCTCCAAATCAATGAAGCGCTTCAGCTCACCGTCACGGAGGAGAGGAAATGCTGAGGAGTGACGTCTAAATGGAAAATTCCTCTGAAAAGACCTCTAACAAGTTCACTGCCTTACACCGTCTTCTACACTATACTCTACACTATACTCTATACTATACTCTACACTATACTCTACACTATACTCTACACTATACTCTACACTATACTCTACACCGTCTTCTACACTATACTCTACACTATACTCTACACTATACTCTACACCGTCTTCTACACTATACTCTATACTATACTCTACACTATACTCTACACTATACTCTACACCGTCTTCTACACTATACTCTACACTATACTCTACACTATACTCTACACCGTCTTCTACACTATACTCTATACTATACTCTACACTATACTCTACACTATACTCTACACTATACTATACTCTACACTATACTCTATACTATACTCTACACCGTCTTCTACACTATACTCTACACTATACTCTACACTATACTCTATACTATACTCTACACCGTCTTCTACACTATACTCTACACTATACTCTATACTATACTCTACACCGTCTTCTACACTATACTCTACACTATACTCTACACTATACTCTACACCGTCTTCTACACTATACTCTACACTATACTCTATACTATACTCTACACCGTCTTCTACACTATACTCTACACTATACTCTACACCGTCTTCTACACTATACTCTACACTATACTCTATACTATACTCTACACCGTCTTCTACACTATACTCTACACTATACTCTACACTATACTCTACACTATACTCTATACTATACTCTACACCGTCTTCTACACTATACTCTACACTATACTCTACACTATACTCTACACTATACTCTATACTATACTCTACACTATACTCTACACTATACTCTATACTATACTCTACACTATACTCTACACCGTCTTCTACACTATACTCTACACTATACTCTACACTATACTCTATACTATACTCTACACCGTCTTCTACACTATACTCTACACTATACTCTACACTATACTCTACACCGTCTTCTACACTATACTCTACACCGTCTTCTACACTATACTCTACACCGTCTTCTACACTATACTCTACACTATACTCTACACCGTCTTCTACACTATACTCTACACCGTCTTCTACACTATACTCTACACCGTCTTCTACACTATACTCTACACTATACTCTATACTATACTCTACACCGTCTTCTACACTATACTCTACACTATACTCTACACTATACTCTATACTATACTCTACACTATACTCTATACTATACTCTACACTATACTCTACACTATACTCTACACTATACTCTACACCGTCTTCTACACTATACTCTACACTATACTCTACACTATACTCTACACCGTCTTCTACACTATACTCTATACTATACTCTACACTATACTCTACACTATACTCTACACTATACTCTACACTATACTATACTCTACACTATACTCTATACTATACTCTACACCGTCTTCTACACTATACTCTACACTATACTCTACACTATACTCTATACTATACTCTACACCGTCTTCTACACTATACTCTACACTAGACTCTACACTATACTCTATACTATACTCTACACTATACTCTATACTATACTCTACACTATACTCTATACTATACTCTACACTATACTCTACACCGTCTTCTACACTATACTCTACACTATACTCTACACTATACTCTATACTATACTCTACACCGTCTTCTACACTATACTCTACACCGTCTTCTACACTATACTCTACACCGTCTTCTACACTATACTCTACACTATACTCTATACTATACTCTATACTATACTCTACACTATACTCTATACTATACTCTACACCGTCTTCTACACTATACTCTACACTATACTCTACACTATACTCTACACTATACTCTATACTATACTCTACACTATACTCTACACTATACTCTATACTATACTCTACACTATACTCTACACCGTCTTCTACACTATACTCTACACTATACTCTACACTATACTCTACACTATACTCTATACTATACTCTACACTATACTCTATACTATACTCTACACCGTCTTCTACACTATACTCTACACTATACTCTACACTATACTCTACACTATACTCTATACTATACTCTACACTATACTCTACACTATACTCTATACTATACTCTACACTATACTCTACACCGTCTTCTACACTATACTCTACACTATACTCTACACTATACTCTATACTATACTCTACACCGTCTTCTACACTATACTCTACACTATACTCTACACTATACTCTACACCGTCTTCTACACTATACTCTACACCGTCTTCTACACTATACTCTACACCGTCTTCTACACTATACTCTATACTATACTCTACACCGTCTTCTACACTATACTCTACACTATACTCTACACTATACTCTACACTATACTCTATACTATACTCTACACTATACTCTACACTATACTCTATACTATACTCTACACTATACTCTACACCGTCTTCTACACTATACTCTACACTATACTCTACACTATACTCTACACTATACTCTATACTATACTCTACACTATACTCTATACTATACTCTACACCGTCTTCTACACTATACTCTACACTATACTCTACACTATACTCTACACTATACTCTATACTATACTCTACACTATACTCTACACTATACTCTATACTATACTCTACACTATACTCTATACTATACTCTACACCGTCTTCTACACTATACTCTACACTATACTCTACACTATACTCTACACTATACTCTATACTATACTCTACACTATACTCTATACTATACTCTACACCGTCTTCTACACTATACTCTACACTATACTCTACACTATACTCTACACTATACTCTATACTATACTCTACACTATACTCTACACTATACTCTATACTATACTCTACACTATACTCTACACCGTCTTCTACACTATACTCTACACTATACTCTATACTATACTCTACACCGTCTTCTACACTATACTCTACACTATACTCTACACTATACTCTACACCGTCTTCTACACTATACTCTACACCGTCTTCTACACTATACTCTACACCGTCTTCTACACTATACTCTACACTATACTCTACACCGTCTTCTACACTATACTCTATACTATACTCTACACCGTCTTCTACACTATACTCTACACCGTCTTCTACACTATACTCTACACCGTCTTCTACACTATACTCTACACTATACTCTATACTATACTCTACACCGTCTTCTACACTATACTCTACACTATACTCTACACTATACTCTATACTATACTCTACACTATACTCTATACTATACTCTACACTATACTCTACACTATACTCTACACTATACTCTACACTATACTCTACACCGTCTTCTACACTATACTCTACACTATACTCTACACTATACTCTACACCGTCTTCTACACTATACTCTATACTATACTCTACACTATACTCTACACTATACTCTACACTATACTCTACACTATACTATACTCTACACTATACTCTATACTATACTCTACACCGTCTTCTACACTATACTCTACACTATACTCTACACTATACTCTATACTATACTCTACACCGTCTTCTACACTATACTCTACACTAGACTCTACACTATACTCTATACTATACTCTACACTATACTCTATACTATACTCTACACTATACTCTATACTATACTCTACACTATACTCTACACCGTCTTCTACACTATACTCTACACTATACTCTACACTATACTCTATACTATACTCTACACCGTCTTCTACACTATACTCTACACCGTCTTCTACACTATACTCTACACCGTCTTCTACACTATACTCTACACTATACTCTATACTATACTCTATACTATACTCTACACTATACTCTATACTATACTCTACACCGTCTTCTACACTATACTCTACACTATACTCTACACTATACTCTACACTATACTCTATACTATACTCTACACTATACTCTACACTATACTCTATACTATACTCTACACTATACTCTACACCGTCTTCTACACTATACTCTACACTATACTCTACACTATACTCTACACCGTCTTCTACACTATACTCTACACCGTCTTCTACACTATACTCTACACCGTCTTCTACACTATACTCTACACTATACTCTACACCGTCTTCTACACTATACTCTACACCGTCTTCTACACTATACTCTATACTATACTCTACACTATACTCTATACTATACTCTACACTATACTCTATACTATACTCTACACTATACTCTATACTATACTCTACACTATACTCTATACTATACTCTACACTATACTCTACACTATACTCTACACCGTCTTCTACACTATACTCTACACCGTCTTCTACACTATACTCTACACTATACTCTATACTATACTCTACACTATACTCTATACTATACTCTACACTATACTCTATACTATACTCTACACCGTCTTCTACACTATACTCTACACTATACTCTATACTATACTCTACACCGTCTTCTACACTATACTCTACACTATACTCTACACTATACTCTACACCGTCTTCTACACTATACTCTACACCGTCTTCTACACTATATTCTACACCGTCTTCTACACTATACTCTATACTATACTCTACACTATACTCTATACTATACTCTACACTATACTCTATACTATACTCTACACTATACTCTACACTATACTCTACACTATACACTACACTATACTCTACACTATACACTATACTCTACACAGCACTCTGCACAGTATTCTACACTGTACTATATACTGTACTCTACACTATGCCCTAAAGATAGCAACAGTACTTAATACTTTATGGAAAATATTAGAATTAAAATCTGCATCTCCTATAAGAAGTGCCCTAGAGAAATTGCCCTTGATACAGGAGAAGCAACTGAAAATTTAGAGCAGCTCTTGGTGAGAATAGACTACATCCCTCTCACCAAAAAATCCACCATTTTATAATGTAAAGTGTAGAGTTATTTCACATTATACCCATAATGCACTGTACTGAATAGGGCATGTGGTTTGGGACATGTCCCAGTGGTCTCATGGGCGTGTTAATGTGGCCTGTGTAGTGAATAAGGAGTGATGTTTGGGACACACAATAGATGATGATGTGAAAAGGGTTTGTTAGGGTTTTTGTGTATTTGTATTACACAACATCTGACATCTGAAGGTGAAAATATTTTTTACTGTGACACAAATGTTCAATAAAAAAAGCAGATATTTTGTGGTTGCATAAGTATTCACCCCCTGGGACTGTACTTGTTCGAACCCCCTTCGGCTGTAATTACAGCTGGCATATGTCTCTATCAGCTTTGCACATCTGGATCCTGATGTTTTTACCTGCTTGACATAATAGTACACAGTTGCAGAAGAGTAATTTTTTATAATTGCACTATCCGGTGTCACCCAGATGAGGATGGTTCCCTTTTGAGTCTGGTTCCTCTCAGAGTTAGTTCCTCATGTCATCTCAGGGAGTTTATCTTCATCGCCGTCGCCTCTGGCTTCCTCATTAGGGATAAATTTATATCTATATATCCGGATTTCTGTAAAGCTGCTTTGTGACAGTGTCCATTGATAAAAGTGCTATCTAAATAAAATTGAATTTAATTTAATTGTCAGATTGGATGGAGAGCATTGCCATTGGTGAACAGAGATTTTAAAGTCTTACCACAGACTCTGAATCAGATTGAGAACATTCAGGTTCTTGGTGCTGATCCACTCCAGTGTACTTTTTTGTCCTGTTGGAAGGTGAAGCTCCGGCCCCAGTCTCTGGAACAGGGTTATTTCTAGCATTGTCCTGTAAATGTCTCCGTCTATCTCACCCTCGACCCCGACCCTGGGTTTTTCCTCTGCTGAACAAAAGCATTGCCACCACCCGATGCTACCATCACCATGCTTCACAGAGGGCTTGGAGTTCTTAGGGTGATGAACAGTGATGAACAAACTATATTGATTTTCTCTCCAAATCGATATTATGTAGATTTATATAGATTCATGACATAAAATCTCAATTAAGTCCATTTCATTTCCACATTGGAACTCTACCATATGTGATAAAGTAAATACTTATGTGTGGTACTGTGTGTGTGTGTGTGTGTGTGTGTGTGGCCTGTAGAGTGAATAGGGTGTGTGTGTGTGTGGCCTGTAGAGTGAATAGTGTGTGTGTGTGTGTGTGTAGAGTGAATAGGGTGTGTGTGTGTGTGTGTGTAGAGTGAATAGGGTGTGTGTGTGTGTGTGTGTGTGTGTGTGTGCTCTGGGATGCGTCCAGTGGACTGAGGATGGTGTAGCTTTCTTCTGCACAGATTGTAGATGCAGATAATCACAAGTGGATGGAGACACACACACACACACACACACATACACATAGATAATGCCTGGAACTGAAAACTGACGCAGAAACATCTGTGTGTGTGTGTGTGTGTGTGTGTGTGTGTGTGTGTGTGTTTTGCCCTGTAATGCAGGAGTGATGAGGGTATGGAGCTCAGATCGCTGGCGGAAATCAATAGCAGACAGAAAAAGCAGCTGTGTGTCACTTTTCAGCCTAAAGGGCAAAAACACCAGCTGCTGTACACACACACACATTTGCGCACACACACACACACACACACACACACACACACACACACATTTGCGCACACACATACACGCACACACACACATTTGCGCACACACACACACACACACACACACACCACTGCTGTGAAAGAGTTCAATGGTCTAATCCAAACCCTGAATTATTTGAGTTTTGGGAGCACAGCTGCTTTCATAGTGCAGTTACAAAATGAGAATCCAGAGCAAAAATGAAAGTAAAAAACTACATGAATCAACTGTGAACGGGAACGGGAATGGTTTTTTGCCTGCCCTGATCAGGAGCTCCGCCAAGCTGACCTAAAAAATTTCTCGATTTTTATATTAATCTAGTCCTATTTCTTAAACTTTTTATAGTATTTATAGTAGCTGATAGTATATTATAATATTCTCATTCGAAACGCTTTTTATAACACTAGTTTTATTTTATTTTGTTCTAGAACACCCGCTTCTAGCCGGTTAGCCCATTAGCATCGCTAGCCCGTTAGCACAGCTACCACAAGTTTGTTTACGCTTCTCACCGATTATTTCTGTTACACTACTGCTCTAAAACACCATGTCGGTTGTGTGTCTGCCTTTGAGTGCAGGTGAGGATACACCCGAGCTGCACTCGGTGGATCTGGAGTTGGAGGCCGTGGAGAAACAGATCCGCGACCTACAGGTGAAGCAGGCCCAGCTGCGACAGCGGAAAGCCGTGCTGGAATCGTCCCGGACTGACGCTCACCTGTCCCAGGTAAATCCGCGGCGGGAAACAAACACTCCCAAAACCTCAACTCCGCGTATTTCTCTGTCCAGGCCTAGTGCACCAAGGTCGCGGCCCGCCCAGGTTTCGTTCACTCCGGCACCGGGGTACCACGGAGCCTGGATGCAGCAGCAGCGGAAGACACGAGCCAGGACCCGGGCGAGGACCTCTCCCCCTCCGCCGCCACCCGTTTTCGAGATCTCGACCAGGAACCGCTTCGCTCCACTTCGCGAGTCGGAAAGCGACGCGGTGATCATCGGAGACTCCATCGTCCGGCACGTCCGTGCTACCACGGCTAAAGGTAAGGTGCGCACTCGCTGTTTTCCTGGTGCTCGTGTTCTCGATGTCGCTGCACAGGTACCCGCGATCCTGAATGGGAAGAACATCGGAGCTGTGGTCCTCCATGCTGGCACGAACGACACCAGGCTGAGGCAGACGGAGATCCTGAAGAAGGACTTCAGAAGCCTGATTGAGAAGGTACGCAGCACATCGCCCACGACGAGGATCATCGTGTCAGGACCGCTTCCCACGTTCCAGCGAGGAATTGAGAGGTTCAGTAGGCTATTTGCTTTTAATGAATGGTTACAGTCATGGTGTCAAGACCAGAAATTACCCTTTATTGATAACTGGAATATTTTCTGGGAGCGTCCTAGGCTCTACCACACTGACGGCCTGCACCCAAGCAGAGCTGGAGCAGCGGTCCTCTCGGACAACATCTCTAGGACACTACGCACCATCTGACTGGTAAGCCATACCTTAGATTGCAATTATAATAGCTACTGTTCAACTCACCAGACTGATACAATTGGCTTAACCCAACCGTCTGCTAGCTGCCTAGAGTCGTCACCTAGGGTACATAGCATTGAGACTGTGTCTGTTCCCCGTGCTGTATTAAAATTAAGAAAGAATAAAGTCTGTTTTAGCAATTTAATAAACATACCTACATTAGATAATAATACTGAGAGTGCAGCCTGCACCTCTACTCTAAAGCTAGGTTTGCTAAATATCAGATCTCTTGAGTCTAAAACGCTCTTAGTTAATGAACTGATCACGGACCAGGAGTATGACGCGTTATGTTTAACAGAAACATGGATTAGGCAGAACAATTATGTTGCATTAAATGAAGCTAGTCCGCCCGCTTATAGCTACATACATCAGCCTCGTTTAACCGGTAGAGGAGGAGGCGTCGCAGTTATTCATAAGGATAATCTGACCATCATACAGAAACTAGGACAAAACTTTAATTCATTTGAAGCACTTTATAGTAACATAAGTGCAGTCGCTAATGATAAGTCATCACAGTCCCTTCCGTTAGTTATTATCTACAGACCCCCAGGACCGTACTCTGAATTTCTTAGTGAATTTACAGATTTCCTATCAAACCTAGTTGTTTCTGTGGACCGAGCGATAATTACTGGAGACTTTAACATTCATTTTGAGAATATAGGCAACCCGCTGAAGATAGCGTTTACATCCATACTTGACTCATTGGGAGTCAATCAGTGTGTTGTAGGATCCACACATAAAGCAGGTCATACGTTAGACTTAATATTATCTCTTGGAGTTAATATAACAGATATAGTGATAATCCCGCAGTCTGAGGCAATATCAGATCACAGTCTGATTTCGTTTTGTGTGCGTCACAGTAGCATTGTACACACAGAACCGCGCTACCGATTTAGCCGTACAATAACACCTGCGACCGCGCAGAGCTTTATTAATCACCTACCAGAATTATCCGCTAGTATAGGGTCACCTTCAGACCCTTTAGAACTCGAACAGGCGACAGAATTTTTAGAGTCGACATTCCGCTGTACCTTAGATAATGTAGCCCCACTTAGAAGAAAAACAATTAAAGATAAGAAACTCGCTCCGTGGTATAGTGACCACACCCGCTCTCTAAAACAGAACGCCCGAAAGCTAGAGCGTAAATGGCACCAGACCAAACTCCTAGCATTTAAAATAGCATGGAAAGACAGTATTTTAGCCTATAAAAAAGCTCTAAGGCAAGCTAGGTCCACTTACTTATCAACGCTTATAGAAAATAATAAAAGTAATCCTAAATTCTTATTTAACACCATAGCAGAATTAACTAGGAATAAGACATCGACAGAAATTTCCACAATAACAGCATATAAAAGTAATGATTTCATGAAATTCTTTGATAGCAAAATTAAAAACATTAGGCAGGAGATACAGGCCCAAAGTCCAAATTATACAATAGACTGGGAGGATAGACTAACCATAGATCAGAGCTTAGAAAGTTTTACTCCTCTTGAAGAGAATGATTTAATCTCGCTCATCTCTTCTGCTAAATCATCAACCTGTCTATTAGATCCGGTACCAACACGTCTTCTTAAGCAAATAGTTGGAACCGTAACTGAACCCCTGCTTAAAATAGTTAACTCCTCACTGAGCAATGGGTACGTTCCAAAATCACTTAAATTAGCTGTTATTAAACCACTAGTGAAGAAACCAGACCTTGACCCTAACAACTTAACTAACTATAGGCCGATTTCAAACCTTCCCTTTCTATCTAAAATATTAGAGAAAGTAGTAGCGCAGCAGCTAATTTCATATCTACAAAGTAATAATATCTATGAACTTTATCAGTCAGGTTTCAGGCCCCACCACAGCACAGAGACAGCATTAGTCAAAGTAGTCAATGACTTGCTATTAGCCTCTGATCGGGGTTGCATTAGTTTATTAATTTTACTCGACCTTAGCGCAGCGTTCGACACTATCGACCATAATATCCTTCTTCACAGACTGGAAAAGGTCGTAGGAATTAAGGGCTCAGCCCTCGACTGGTTTAGATCTTATTTAACCGATCGCTATCAGTTTGTAGATTTAAACGGTGACCACTCAGCACGTTATCGAGTAGAATATGGCGTTCCGCAGGGTTCAGTCTTAGGCCCACTGCTTTTCACGTTATACATGCTCCCTTTAGGTAACATAATCCGTAAACATAATATTAGCTTCCATTGTTATGCTGATGACACACAGTTATACGTCTCAGCTAGGCCAGATGAGAATAGCCAGTTAAAGAAAGTTGAGGCATGTGCGATAGACATAAGAGACTGGATGCTAAGCAACTTTCTCCTGCTAAACCCAGAAAAAACAGAGGTTCTGGTACTGGGACCACAAGCCGCTAGAAGTAAGTTTAGAGATCACACTGTTACTTTAGATGGTCTCTCTGTTTCAAGTAGTCTAACAGTAAAAGATCTCGGTGTGATTATAGACTCTAATCTCTCATTTGAGGCGCATGTAGATAATGTAAGCAGGTTAGCATTTTTCCACCTCAGAAATATTGCTAAGATTAGAAATATACTTTCGCTAAGTGATGCTGAAACACTAGTCCATGCATTTATCACGTCCAGATTAGATTACTGTAATGCTTTACTATCTGGATGCTCATCTAGATGCATAAATAAGCTTCAGATAGTTCAGAACGCAGCAGCGAGGGTCCTGACTAGGACTAGGAAGTATGAGCATATCACGCCAGTCTTATCTACATTACACTGGCTCCCAGTAAGATTCCGCATCGATTTTAAAATATTACTCCTAACCTATAAAGCATTAAACGGTCTCGCTCCGCAGTATTTAAGCGATATGTTAGTACCTTACGTTCCGCCGCGCCTACTTCGCTCTAAGGATGCAGGCTGTCTATCAGTACCACGCGTTGCCAAAACCACGGCAGGGGGCAGAGCTTTCTCTTACCAAGCCCCAAAATTATGGAATAGTCTCCCAGTTAATGTACGTGAAGCAGACACGGTCTCAGTGTTTAAGTCGAGGTTGAAGACTTATTTATTTAACCTAGCATTTAGCGACTAGTGTTTTTTTTTCAAAGGAGTAGATCTGGGGGACTCGTGGATGTTGAGTTTTATCTCCACACAGTGACTGTGAGTGTACCTAACCACTTTCCTTCTCCTTCTGCCGAGCTACACTCCTGAGCTGCCGGTGATCCAGACCTCCCCCCCTTCACTCTGGACCTGTCCACTGGCAATGCTTCATACTGCCACGAAAACGCTTCAGCTGTTTTCCATGGACTACACCAACACACATTGTGCTCACACACACGCACACTACAGTGTAAACCCATATGAGGATGGGTTCTCTGTTGAGCCTGGTTCCTCTCAAGGTTTCTTCCTATCACCATCTCAGGGAGTTTTTCCTTGCCACCGTCGCCCTGCTTGCTCATCAGAGACGGCACACACACACACTTCACTTTACTTTTGTTTGTGTAAAGCTGCTTTGAGACAATGACCTTTGTAAAAAGCGCTATACAAATAAAAATGAATTGAATTGAATTGAATTGAATAGATTAGAATAGATTACATTAGATTAGATTAGAATAGATTACATTAGATTAGATTAGAATAGATTACATTAGATTAGATTAGAATAGATTACATTAGATTAGATTAGAATACATTAGAGTAGAGTAGATTAGATGATTAATTAGTTGTCAGCACCACTATAAAATAATACACAGAGTTCAAGAAGAATCATTATTCATCCACCATCACACAGTAAATAAATAAAAAGTTTTCAGATATAACATCAAATCCACTCAGAAATAAACACACACACACACACACACACGCACGCACACACCATTATTCAGGGTGTCTATCATGCGCTGTATTTGCATATAAATGCAGTGCGACTCCTCGTGTTTGTCCGTTACTGTATAATCAGCTTTAGTGTTATAATGTGGAATACAGCAGTGAGAATCAATAATACACTTTCAGAGGAGTGTCTCTCTCTCTCTCTGTCACACACACACACACTCACACACACAGAGCTTTGTGTCATAACATAAAAGTGTCTGTTCATTTTTCACTCTTAATGCCTGAAGATGATTCACTGCGACATTCATTTACAGAGAGAGAGAGAGACAGAGAGAGAGAGACAGAGAGAGAGAGAGAGAGACAGAGAGAGAGAGAGAGACAGAGAGAGAGACAGAGCAGAGAGAGAGAGAGACAGAGAGAGACGGAGAGAGAGAGAGACAGAGCAGAGAGAGAGAGAGAGAAAGAAAGAGAGAGACAGAGCAGAGAGAGACAGAGAGAGAGACAGAGCAGAGAGAGAGAGAGACAGAGAGAGAGAGAGAGAGAGAGAGACAGAGAGAGACAGAGAGAGAGAGAGAGAGAGAGAAAGAAAGAGAGAGACAGAGCAGAGAGAGAGAGAGAGAAAGAAAGAGAGAGAGACGGAGCAGAGAGAGAGAGAAAGAAAGAGAGAGAGACAGAGAGAGAGAGAGAGAGAGAGAGAGAGACATTTTAATGCTATTTTAATTATTTGAGAATAACGATGTAGGAATCATCATGTTTAGCTACAGAATGCGAGGGCTAAGCTAGCTAGCTAATAAAATGTAATTGTGGTTGTCATGGTGATCAGATGGTGTGCATGGTGGACTGTGGCAGAAAACAAAGTGAGGAATAAACAGTAATGAGTCACAAATTTCACACAATCACAGAGAATCTATACTGAATCTGTACTGAATCTATAGTCGGTGTGAATCAGTGACTGAGTGAATCAGTGACTGAGTGAATCAGTGAATCAGTTTAATGCTCATAATTTAATTTAAATGTGATTATGTGCAGCGCTGCAGGCTGTAGGAGAGAGCGAGACACTTTCTGATTTTTTTTCTCCTCCTGATTCATTCATGTGCACGACGAGCTCTTCATTAGCTCTCACACCACAGCGAGAGAGCACTCAAGTTTCAACAAGCCAGTAAATGTCACACATCAATTTGACACGAGGACGTTTCCGACAGAAAAAAAAAATCACTCTGCATCCAAATCATCCTGTTTCAAAGGAAAGGAGAAAAAAGACATGACACTGTCTGGAATTAGGAAGAAGAGTGAGCTGTCCGTTTCATCATCACTGGTGATGACAGAGAGCCCATCGATCGACCCTTTGCTCTGAGTGCACTTAAAAGGGCGCATTGATCCTGGGGAAGTCAGCGGTGAGACGACGGAGGTGCTGAATGATTAAAACATCAGAGACAGATGAAGAAAACGTCACTGATCCTCTGACAGCAGCCATCTCACCAAGATTCATTCGACCTTCACGGTGAAAATGACAAGTGCTCCCTCTTTCTCTCCGTGATGGACAGCTAGAACGAGTGCACACTCACTGCCAAGTGCACTTCTTTAGAGATAATTTCCCTCAGATTCTAATTAAATAGAAATGTGAAGTGTTTGTTATCAAACCCAGATAAAACATTTGATTATAAATTAAAATTGATTATAAATTTTTATATCTGAATAGCTGAATTCTCTGAATTCTTCAGAAGGTTTATGGTAGACGCTCCACATAAACGGATTAAAACGTGTGATTGTTGATATGTTTTTCTGTAGAGGACATTTTTATTTAATATTTATGAAAGGAGTCTTGTTTATTTTTATCATATAACAGCACGGCCCGTTGTGTGTTATTCCTACATTTTAAATATCTGAGGTTCTTTAATTCCTAGTTTTTAGTCCCTAAATCTTTTAATCCTCTGTTTTTATTCTCTTAGTTTATAGTTTGGAAGCTGGAATTTTTCTAACTATTATTCTCCTCACATTTAGCCCCTACATTCTAGTTCCTAAATCCTTTATTTCAAAATTTCCTCGTTCCTTATTTACTGTAGTTTAGTCCCTAAAGTCCTCAGTTTTTATTTTAAGTTTCCTGAGATCTTAGCCCCTACTTTTTAGTTCTTAACTCGGGTTCCTAGTTTCCGTAGTTTCTAGTTTACTACCTCACGCATTTCCCATTGATTAGTTTGCTTACTCTTTAGGCCCTTGTTTCTGTCTCTGACCCGAGTGATGGATTCCTTAACTAGGACTTTTGAAATATTTAAATTAAACCAGTCAGTGATGATGTCCATTATGCTCAGTTACACAGGAGCAGAGTCATATCCATCTCCACTCTGATCCAGATCCTGTTCCAGCCCAGACTTTACTACTCTCACACTCACCTGAACTCTAACACACCTGAGTCTGCTTTCTATTCAGTCAGTTCAGTGTGTTTAAGAGTCTCTGTTAGTCAGGTTTATTGTTATCATCTGCAGTTCTGAGGATTTTTTTTTTTTCATAAACTAGGAATAAAGAAATAGCAAACTACAATCTAGGGTTTAAGGAACTAAGAAATTAGAAAATAGGAGCTAGAAACTGAGGATCTATGAATTAAAGGATTTAGCTATAGTAAATTTAGCTAAATACAGTTTTAGCTACTACGCTAAAAGGTTTCTGCTTCACATCTGACAGTTTATTTCCTGATTGTCCTTCTGGTTTTGTCCGGTTTTGTTTCTGATCCGGTCTCTCTGTAGTGCTCTGTATCGGCCCAGTCGTTCGCCTGATTTGACCTGGATTCCGCCTGCTGATTTGAATAATAAAGATTTTAGTTCACTTTTAGCTGCAGTTCTCTGAGAGAGGAACATGACATTTAACAGAGGCAGTAATTCACTCTGCGTGAGTCTCGATGTCAGTCCTTCACCTTTTCCTGCAGTTTTGTGGACTAAATGTGAGGAGTGGATAATAAAGCTCAGTGGGAATGTTCATCTCCACCTCTCACTGTTCTTCACCCGTCAGAATCTGTCGCTCTGACTGACATCACTGAGCCCACATCACTCACACACTTAACACTGCCTCATTTAAACCAACAACAATGAGACAAAACCCACAATTCCTCAACTGAGGACACGCCAAAATGTCAAAACGTTTCTGCTCTCATTTCCAGCAAAGATTTTCTTAAACTCTGCTTTAAACCTCCCATCCTGTCGCTCCTACACACACACACACACACACACACACACACACAGCAATGGCAGCCTGCCACTGGATGCTCGCAAGTGTGTGTGTGTGTGTGTGTGTTCACTCTGCTCTATCTTGCACTTGCCTGCAGTCTGATTTATTTCCAGCAACATTCAGGAAAAATCCACACAAACTGTTTAATTACAGAAACTCTGCATGAAAACACACCCAACTTCCTGTTTATACACACACTCGAGTGTGAGCACCTGACTAGTAATGGTTCTAATTTCATCAGATATTAATTCAACATGATACTTCACTGATCAATTCAATTTTATTTGTATAGCGCTTTTAATAATGCACATTGTCTCAGAGCAGCTTTACAGGAACAAATAAATTCAGATGTAATTTTATAAATTTATCTCTAATGAGCGAGTCAGAGGTGACGGTGGGGAAAAACTCCCTGAGATGATATGAGGAAGAAACCTTGAGAGGAACCAGACTCAAAAGGGAACCATCTTCATCTGGGTGACACCCGATAGTGCGATTATAAATCATTCCCTTCTATAACTGTGTACTACATGGACACATAGTGCAGTTGTGTAACCAGGAGCTTATGAGTAATTTATGAATATGATCATCAGAGTCATTTCTAAATTCATTATAGTTTTAACATAAAGTCTGTTTTGTTGAAGTTATCAGCTGTTCACTAATGGAGACTCGAGTGCAACTGGCAATTGCAGTCGTAAGCCATCTTCATGGTTTCTAAGTGCACATCCACACTAATCTCATTCAATCAGATCCAGCTTCGAATGATGCATAAGGAATAAAACATGCCAAGGTGTGTTGTAACAGGAAAACAATGCTGGGGTGGTGTGACACGGCTGGATGCGACTCCTGGTTTACACTGGACATGTGATTTTGCATGCATGGCATCATGAGCAGCAATGTTCATACACTTACTGTGTATCTTACGTACATCTGGAGGATTCAGTGTGATATAGATGGCACGTCAGAACCACAACATGCCTGTCCATCAGAACGAACTGTAAAATGTTTAGCGATTTCACATCTTGATTGCTTCATTTCAATCATTTCACCATTGTGGTGGTGTACAGAGCAAAATTATGAAAATTGTGTCACTGTCCAAATATTTATGGACCTGACTGTGTGTGTGTATACATATCAGACTTGTTTGTTCAGCACGTCCCACAGCTGCTCGATCAGATTGAGATCTGGGGAATTTGGAGGCCAAGTCAACACCTTGAACTCTTTGTCATGTTCCTCAAACCGTTCCTGAACAGTTTCTGCAGTGTAGCATTGAGCATCATCCTGCTGAAAGAGGCCACTGCCATTAGGGAACACCGTTACCATGAAGGGGTGTAACCTGGCCTGCAGCAGTGCTCAGGTAAGTGGCACGTGTCAAAGTAACATCCACATGAAGGCCAGGACCCGAGGTTTCCCAGCAGAACATCGCCCAGACCATCACACTGCCTCCGCCAGCTCGCCTTCTTCCCATAGTCACCGGTTGTTCTTCCTTGGACCACTTTTGGTAGGTTCTAACCACTGCACACCGGGAACACCTCACAAGACCTGCTGTTCTGGAGATGCTCTGACCCAGTCGTCTAGACATCACAATCTGGACCTTGTGGAAAAAAGTCTCTCAGACTCTTACGCTTGCCCATTTTTCCTGCTTCCAACACATCAACTTCGAGAACCGACTGTTCACTTGCTGCCTAATAAATCCCTCACCTTTACAGGTGCCACTGTACTGAGATAATCAACGTTATTCACGTCACCTGTCAGTGGTTTAATATTATGGCTGAGTGTATGTGTGTGTGTGTGTGTGTGTGTGTGTGTGTGTGTGTGTAACACTATATCTAAAATGCTATCTGTAATGTAAAAAGTGTGCATGCGTGACACGTCTTTCTAAACATGTCAGAATGTGTCAGGTGAGCGTGAGCTCTTTTACGTGGGGTTTGTGTGTGTGTGTGTGTGTGTATTAAATGTCTCTGGTGGATGAAGCCGAGGTGGATGGAGAGGCTGAGAAGAGAGGAACAATTTTTCCTGTTAGTGGATTGCTGCAGGCTTCCATTAAATGTGTCAAAATAAATATAAAAGCCGCAGGAGGAGAGAGAGAGAAAGAGAGAGAGAGGGAGAGAGAGAGAGGGGAGAGAGAGAGAGAGAGAGAGAGAGAGAGAGAGAGGGGGGGGGGGAGAGGGAGAGAGAGAGAGAGAGAGAGAGTGAGAGGGGGGGGAGAGAGAGTGAGTGAGAGAGAGAGAGAGAGAGAGAGAGAGTGAGAGGGGGGGGGGAGAGAGAGTGAGTGAGAGAGAGAGAGAGAGAGAGAGAGAGTGAGAGGGGGGGAGAGAGAGAGAGAGAGAGAGAGAGAGGGAGAGAGAGAGAGAGAGCATCGAATCTCCCGCACGTCAAACCTGTAATTTCAGAGACGGAAATGATTTGCTCGTTCACGGAAATCTTCGCCTCATCAAATTGAGCTGAGCTCCCAACAGAAATTGGTTTTTACCTTTGGGATGATAACCTGCTTCATCTCCGCACATCATGTGATCCGGCGGGGGAACGAGGAGAATGAGGAGAGCCCGGTTCGGTCAACACACTTTCTGCTACTTTACTGTAAGCTGCTGTAGTGCTCACTACTTAGCAATAAATATCACACTGACCTCAGCTGTCGTTTAGATTTTACACTAATACACCTGGACCAGTGCGATTCGCTTCCTCACTCCGTCACATACACAGCGTTTATTTATGTATTTATTTCGGGAAATAAATTCAAAGCGGTTTAAACACAAATTGAACATTACCGAAACTTCCTGAAACCCCGCCCCTCAACCTAACTCTGCCCTAGCAGTAGCCCCGCCCACACATTGACTCCGCCCTCACAGTAACCCCACCCTCACATTAACCCCACCTATATTCAACCATACCCCAATCTCAACCTATCCCTGATCTCCAAACCCCTCCCCTTGCTCTAACCCCGCCCTATCATTAACCCCACCTCTCCCCTCAGTAAAATATTTATTATATCTCTTTGCTGTTGTGTTAATGTAAGGTTGTGAAAACTGCTGAATAAATAATCATGTCCTTGTCTCCTTTCCTGTTCTGTTTAACAGAAGTGTGTAGCTTTTGTTTAGGATAAAGTTTGAAATGTGAAATCTGTAGATCCATGTTAGATTTAGAGAAGTGTGAAGTCCACTTGCCTCTAAAGTCTCTGATTTTCTGAATGTTTTTAATTAGTTTATGGATGTAATGGATGTGATTAGTAAACTGGCTCATGTTCAGGAGAAAGCAGTATTCAGCACATCTCACAAAAACGCCAGAAGTTTGGAGTGCACTTCAACATGATTTTTTTCTGAGTTGAAGCCAGAATGTCGCCCACTCACCACCGCTTTATATAAACATTTACATAAACACTTATATAAACTGACAATGTGATAAACACACAAACACACACGCTGTTGTGGCAGAGCTGATTGACTGTAACTCTCTCAGACTTTGTGTATTTGAAGCTCATGTCTCAGTGTTATGGAAGAATAATCAGCTGAATTAACGAGTGTGTTTCTGTAAGTGCATCACAGTAAACATGAGTTTTGAATAAATCCTCCAAACACATCAAACTCCTCCAAACCGTGCATTATTCATTTCTGACACTGCCTCGGCTTTCATTTCAGTGCAGAGTCACTGCAAGGTCATTTTTAGTCCATCTACATCCACTTTACTGCTCCGACTCGCTGTTTCGCTAATGCACCTTGCGTTTGAAAATTAGTGCTCACTACTGTAAAACGCTCAGACGTTCCGCACAAAATGCCACTGAAGTGCTCAGATGTCCTTTTCCATTTAGAAAGCAGCAATCAAACCTCATCAAGGTTCAAATTTCAGGGCAAAACATTGGTGCGGACGTTTCCAGTGCTTTTCACTAAACCAGCGTCACGTCATGCAGGCGGCGAGGTTAATTGTGCTGTGTGTCTCTGGGCGATGTGTTGATCCTGTGTGTGATTTGAGGATGATATTAAACGTCTTGGCTATCACTCTGACATTCTCTTCTTATCTCGTCTCTCCAGCATGTTTAACCCTTTACTGTCTGTTCCACACTCATCCTGGGGTCTCTAATGAACTGAAAATTATCCAAATTATTTTAAAATTATTTTATATTTATAATGCACCATGAACCAGAACTACATTCAGAATGAGAATTAAAAACAGAACCAGATCCCAGTGTGATTAATGTTACAACATCAACAAAAACCAAAACTAAAAGGTTCCAGATTATATTTTTTAAAACTCTGTGCTGAGTATTTTAAACGAGTTCTGGTTCTTACAAAGACTAGCTGCTTCATTTGATTCCATTTTTATTTATATATTTACAGTCAGGACCATAAGTATTTGGACAGTGACACAATTTTAGTAGTTTTGTCTCTGTACACCTCCACAATGGATTTGAAATGAAGCAGTCAAGATGTGATTGAAGTGAAGACTTTCAGCTTTAATTCAAGGGCTTTAACAAAAATACTTTAACCATTTAGTAATTACAGTCATTTTTTACAGAGTTCCTCCATTTTCACAGGCTCAAAAGTAACTGGACTAACTAACAATCATAAATATTAGGATTATTTTTATTACTTGGATGTAAATCCTTTTGCAGTCAATGACCACCTGAAGTCTGGACCCCATGGACATCACCGAATGCTGAGTTTCCTCCCTGGAGATGATTTGCCAGGTCTTTACTGCAGCCGCCTTCAGTTGCTGCTTGTTTGTGGGTTTTTCTGCCTTCAGTTTTGTCTTCAGTAAGTGAAAAGCAGCTCAACTGGTTTGAGGTCATTGGACATTTAAAAACATTTCATTTCTTTGCCTTAAGAAGCTCTTGAGTTGCTTTCGCAGTATGTTTAGGGTCATTATCCACCTGCACTGTGAAGCGGCGTCCTGTCAGTTTTGTAGCATTTGGCTGAATGTGAGCAGAGAGTATAGCCCTATACACCTCAGAATTCATCCTGCTACTTCTGTCAGCAGTCTCATCATCAATAAACACCAGTGAGCCCGTTCCATTGGCAGCCATACATGCCCATGCCATAACACTGCCTCCACCATGTGTGACAGATGATGTGGTATACTTTGGATCACGAGCTGTTCCTTTCTTTCACCATACTTTTCCCTTCCCATCATTCTGGTACAAGTTAATCTTGCATCAGAACTGGTCACTTTTTTTTAGAATTGTTTTTTTTTTTTTTTTTTTTTTAGCAAAATCTGGCCTTTCTGTTCTTGAATGTTAGCATTGGTTTGCATCTTGAGGTAAACCGTCTGTATTTATATTCATGTGCGTCTCTTGACTGTAGACTTTGACAGTGATACACCTACCTCCTACGAGTGTTCCTGACTTGGCTAGATGTTGTGAAGGGGTTTTTCTTCACCAAGGAAAAACTGGAACCAGAAGTAAAACTAGTACAAGTACCAGTTTGGTAGAAAAGCACCAACAGAAACATCTTGTTCTAGAACATTGAGATGATTGCCCAGCGGTTCTATAATGTCACTTCTGGTTCTTCCTTAAAAAATTAACACCAAAACCAACCCGAGTACCAAAAACAGAGCTAAAGCCAGAACCGTATTAGAAATCTGAATCAGAACAGCAGAAATGTCATAAACTAACACTTAAAGTAGCTGTTCTAGAACGTCATAATGAGTGTTCTGTGGTTCTAGAATATTCATTCCAAGTCATAAAGTTTTTTATGATTCTCTGGACCACAACTAAAACCACAACTAAAACCAAAATAATGTTAGAAATGTCCTGAGGACTACAGCAACAAATTCGAGAGTAGAACGTTGTAGAATCAGCTGTTCAATGAGAGTTTAACTTTAACCCTGGATTAGAACAAGAACAAAAAACTATATATATAAATAAGCTGAACCACAACTAGCACCATAACTGGAGCTTAAACAAAACCAGGCTGAGAATTTGCTCTAACAAGGTGCAGTGTAGATGGTTCTAGAATAAGGTCTTATAGAACACTGTGCTGAATGCTGCGGCTCTAGAATGTCTATTCAGTGTAAAGCTGCGTTCCGTGTTTGGGACGTCAGGTACACGGTGCTGATTTATCAGAGTTCCAGTCACGGCTTTGATGCCTGACGATGTGATGTAGTGTGTGTGTGTGTGTGTGTGTGTCTGTGTGTGTGTGTGTGTGTCTGTGTGTGTGTGTGTGTGTGTGTGTGTGTGTGTGTGTATGTGTGTGTATGTGTGTGTCTGTGTGTGCGTGTGTGCGTGTGTGTATGTGTGTGTGTGTGTGTGTGTGTGTGTATGTGTGTGTGTGTGTGTGTGTGTGTGTGTGTGTGTGTATGTGTGTGTCTGTGTGTGTGTGTGTGTCTGTGTCTGTGTGTGTGTGTGCGTGTGTGCGCGTGTGTCTGTGTCTGTGTGTGTGTGTGTGTGTGCGTGTGAGTGTCTGTGTGTGTGTGTATGTGTGTGCGCGTGTGTCTGTGTGTGTGTGTGTGTGCGTGTGTGCGCGTGTGTCTGTGTCTGTGTGTGTGTGTGTGTGTGCGTGTGAGTGTGTATGTGTGTGCGTGTGAGTGTCTGTGTGTGTGTGCGTGCGTGTGAGTGTCTGTGTGTCATGAATTAAACATGCAGCACATCAGAGCACAGAAAAATCAAAACATCATTCCTGCTGTTATCATCGACATGCCGCTGACGTTCCACATCATGCTCCTCTCACAGTTCCTCAGAGAACACAACAATCACCATGATTTAAACCTGTGTGTGTGTGTTTGTGTGTTTGTGTGTTAAAGAAAAGTCAAACATTCACAGACTCTGCTTTAACAGAAATGTTGATCAGCTGAGACTTGCTCTCTGTGTGAGAAGTTTTCTCCTTCAGTTCTGTGCTGGAGTGAGAAGGTTACAGAACTCTCTCAGAACACTGTGGCCATTTTACCTTTACTACCTCATGTTTCCTCCTGACAGGTTCTCCAAATCAGAACCAAACAAGAAAAAAAAAGAAAGCGGTATTATGGGATGGTGAAATGATGCATCGTTTCCTCTAACAGCATAGAAATGTCTGACGAAAACAACATGGTGCTGTGAGAAACCTGTCGGTTCCAGCTGCTGTCTGAGCTTCTGCACAGCAGGAATGGAACTGAAGGTCCTGTTCAATATGAAAAGGTGTGATGTTAAACTGAAAGAGGTGATGATGAACTGGAGGTGACCAGGTGCTGTGGGGAGGAAACACACACCAACACACACAGGTCAGTGCACCGGAGGAGGAACAGCGACACGGAAATCAGAGGTTTTTGTTCCTGACACTGATACGACAGAATATATAGAAATAAAATACAAACATTTTTTGGAAATATTCTTTTTTTAAATTTTTGAGATCATGATCACAAAAGGAAAATGATCACTATCTCTTCGTCTGTATTACTGTATAATAATAATAATAATAATAATAATAATAATAATAATAATGAGTGTATGGAGAGTGGTAGGTTCTATTGTTCTAAGCTCTGTGATCAGTAGTAATGAAATAGATTATAGGATAATAAATAAGGATTAAAGGTGCTTCTTTTCATGCACTGTATTGATAGTGCGGTTCCGCAGCGTGCAGAACCCTGAGACAGACACTAATGAGATGCAGGATGCAGTTTGTTGGTAATCAATCAGTGGAAATGAGAGAATTAATGAAATGCTCGATTCTTTGGAGGCTGTTTTGTCGTGGCGAAGCCCGTGGCGACTCGCGTTAGTCCGTCTGCGGCGTATTTATCTTCTGTTTGGCTGATAATGACGGCGGCGGAGAGGAAGACTCGTATATCTCTGTGATAAGTCCCTTATGGAGCCCTCATTAATTCACATATTGCTTTATTTGGTCGTTTAGCAGCAGCAGCTAATGCGTGCATGGAGGCGTAATGCTCTCCGCCGGGACTGAGGTGTAAACACAGCACTAAATAAATAAATAAATAAAAAGCTCTCACTTGTTCTGACTTCAGAGAGAAGATGTAGCGGGGAAGGATAAAGCTTTGGCTCCGTCCCAAACGCTGCAGTTTGTGTGTTCTTACTACAACATCAGACACTTTAACACACAGAAATAACTGCGAGCGGTGTGTGTTCATACGGTGTGTATGCTCCGCGTGTGTGCTGGAGTGTGTGTGTGTTACCCATAATGCACTGCAAGTGCTGTGTGGGTTTAGAAATGTAAAGTTCTATGTGCATTATCTGGAACGCAGAGCTGGAGGTCACATGACTTTATTGTCTTGGAGTTAGCGTTACTCTCACATGCTAACCATTAATTAGCTCAGTAACTAGCAGGCTACGACGGCTAGCTAGCGATAAAGCTGACATCGTCTTTTCTCCTGTCTCTTCTCTGTAACACGGCGTCTGTGTCTAATCAAGACTCTTTTATCAAACACTTAGCGTTTGGGACGTGACCTTTAGCTTTTATATAATTAGCATTGACGGACAATAACTCATTAAAGTCTCGTCTCTAATTGTAATTCGCGGCAGAGCGGAGGGTCGCAGCGCCGCCGCAACCTTTCAGTGTGTTTCCTAATTTTTATAGGATTTAGTTTAATTTGTGAGATGAGCTGCGGCTTTTCTAATTCTGGACACTCAACACGCCGTAATTGGCTAAATTAATAACAAAGCCGTCCTCTATCTCTCTTTATCCGTCTATCTGTGTCTAATCTGTCTATCTGTCTGTCTCTAATCTGTCTATCTCTCTCTTTGTCTATCTCTCTCTCTATCTGTCTATCTCTCTCTCTGTCTCTACGTCTATCGCTCTCTGTCTATTTCTCTCTATCTGTGTCTAATCTATCTGTCTGTCTCTCTCTGTCCATCTCTAATCTGTCTATCTGCCTAATTCTCTCTCTCTCTCTCTCTCTCTCTCTCTCTATCTCTATCAAAATCAAAGTCAAAATGATAAATATTGACATTTGTATTGCCTAAGCTTGGATATAGACTTTGGGAACAAATTCTCTCTCTCTCTCTCTCTCTCTCTCTCTCTCTCTCTCTCTATCCCCCCCCCCCGCGTGTAGAATCCGGTCGGCCATGTTGGACGCTGATTATAATTTGTGTCCATTCTCTTTAAATTAGAGAGGGACACAGTGACCTCGGGAAGTCGAGCGCTTTTTAATCAACAGAAACAAAGTGAATCAACTCGGTTTATCTTCACTGAGGTTACTGACCCATAATGCATCTGTGTTGTGTTCCGTCGCCTCACTCTGTCTCTTTGCACTTTATAGAAATAATAAATGATTAAAGTCCACAGTGTTTTCTGCTAATCTCAGATCAATATGAACAACACTGAGGGAAACAGAGCGCTAAATTTCCTCCTCACACTCGAGTCTCGTCCCGACGTCATTAACGTCACCGCAGAGTTTCCCCTGAACGTTTCCCCTGATGTCACTAACGTCGCCGCTCGTCCTCACGCTCGTACGCTGCACAGAGTTTCCCCTGAACGTTTACCCTGACGTCATTAACGTCACCGCTTGTTCTCACGCTCGCACGCCGCACAGAGTTTCCCCTGAACGTTTACCCTGACGTCATTAACGTCACCGCTCGCTCTCACGCTGCACAGAGTTTCCCCTGAACGTTTACCCTGACGTCACTAACGTCACCGCTCGTTCTCACGCCGCACAGAGTTTCCCCTGAACGTTTACCCTGACGTCATTAACGTCACCGCTCGTCCTCACGCTGCACAGAGTTTCCCCTGAACGTTTACCCTGACGTCATTAACGTCACCGCTCGTTCTCACGCCGCACAGAGTTTCCCCTGAACGTTTACCCTGACGTCATTAATGTCACCACTCGTTCTCACGCCGCACAGAGTTTCCCCTGAACGTTTACCCTGACGTCATTAACGTCACCGCTCGTTCTCACGCCGCACAGAGTTTCCCCTGAACGTTTACCCTGACGTCATTAACGTCACCGCTCGTCCTCACGCTGCACAGAGTTTCCCCTGAACGTTTACCCTGACGTCACTAACGTCACCACAGAGTTTCCCCTGAACGTTTACCCTGACGTCATTAACGTCACCGCTCGTTCTCACGCCGCACAGAGTTTCCCCTGAACGTTTACCCTGACGTCATTAACGACGCCGCTCGTCCTCACGCTCGCACGCCGCACAGAGTTTCCCCTGAACGTTTCCCCTGACATCATTAACGTCGCCGCTCGTCCTCACGCTCTCACGCTGCACAGAGTTTCCCCTGAACGTTTACCCTGACGTCATTAACGTCGCCGCTCGTCCTCACGCTCTCACGCTGCACAGAGTTTCCCCTGAACGTTTACCCTGACGTCATTAACGTCGCCGCTCGTCCTCACGCTCGCACGCCACAGAGTTTCCCCTGAACGTTTACCCTGACGTCGCTAACGTCACCGCTCGTCCTCACGCTCTCACGCTGCACAGAGTTTCCCCTGAACGTTTACCCTGACGTCATTAACGTCACCGCTCGCTCTCACGCTGCACAGAGTTTCCCCTGAACGTTTACCCTGACGTCATTAACGTCACCGCTCGTCCTCATGCTCGCACGCTGCACAGAGTTTCCCCTGAACGTTTACCCTGACGTCATTAACGTCACCGCTCGCTCTCACGCTGCACAGAGTTTCCCCTGAACGTTTACCCAGACGTCATTAACGTCACCGCTCGTCCTCACGCTGCACAGAGTTTCCCCTGAACGTTTACCCTGACGTCATTAACGTCAACGCTCGCTCTCACGCTGCACAGAGTTTCCCCTGAACGTTTACCCAGACGTCATTAACGTCACCGCTCGTCCTCACACTCGCACGCTGCACAGAGTTTCCCCTGAACGTTTACCCTGACGTCATTAACGTCACCGCTCGCTCTCACGCTGCACAGAGTTTCCCCTGAACGTTTACCCTGACGTCATTAACGTCACCGCTCGCTCTCACGCTGCACAGAGTTTCCCCTGAACGTTTACCCTGACGTCATTAACGTCACCGCTCGTCCTCACGCTGCACAGAGTTTCCCCTGAACGTTTACCCTGACATCATTAACGTCACCGCTCGTCCTCACGCTCGCACGCTGCACAGAGTTTCCCCTGAACGTTTCATTCTTATTTCTGCTCCTTCCACTGAGCTCCAAATCAGAGGTTCTCACAGTTACAGTGATAAAAAATCCACATGAGCAAAGTTATATGCTGTTTTTTTACTGTGATAAATTTACAAAAGAAAGCAGCTTCCATAATAAAACCCATGTGAAGGCGGAGTTATGACATCACATCCTGTGATTTCTGATTGGTTCATTGGTAAACCTTTACATCCCCTTAACTAATATTATTTACTGATGTACTAATGCTAAGAACTTTTTTTTTAATTAAAACAAGACATTTCATTACAAAAAACTTTGTTTTCGGTGTTTCCAGTGAGGGAAATTAAAGACGAGCTCATACAGAATTTAATTATTTTCACATTTCACAACTTTTATAACAAGTTTTTCTTTTCATCTGGACACAACAGCAGGAAGTTTAAATTAAATAAATAATTTAAAAAAAAGTTTTGCAGATTGTAAATGCAGATTCCTGAAATCACTCATTAGCATCAGGACTGTAGGAGCACACACACACACACACACACACACACACACACACACTCACACACACACACTAACTCACACACACACACACACACACTAACTCACACACACACACACACACACACACCCGCACACACACACACATTAACTCACACGCACACACCCGCACACACACACACCCGCACACACACACACACACTCACACACACACACACACACTAACTCACACACACAGAGACACACTAACTCACACACACACACACACACATTCTCTCATTATGCACTTTTACTCATTTATTTGTTTGCATTTCGACTGTAAAACAGTTTATTTTGTCTACAGCTGCTTCATCTAAATCTGCTGTTCACACACACACACACACACACACACACACACACACACACACACACACTCACACACATTTATACAGCAGGAGTTTATAAAGCCAAGTTCTGACTCAACAGCTGAGGATAAAACGGTCTGCTGTCATAAAAAAGGGCAGAATTTTAGTTTATAAAATGTCTGGAGATTTAACTATAAACCAAAAATAATAAAACTTTTATTCACTAAATGTGAAGAACAAACAACAACAACACAAAACAAACAAATAAATACATCACACCTGACACACACAGCACATGACTACACACACACACACAACACACAACACAGCACATGACTACACACACACACACACACACACACACATACACACACACACATACACACAACACAGCACATGACTACACACACACACACACACACACATACACACACACACATACACACAACACAGCACATGACTACACACACACACACACATACACACACACACATACACACAACACAGCACATGACTATACACACACACACACACACACACAGAGCACGTGACAGCACACACACACACACACACACACACACACAGAGCACGTGACAGCACACACACACACACACACACAGAGCACGTGACTCTAAATTCATAAGTTTAATATTTATATCCTGAATGTATTTATTTCTGTAAAGCTGCTTTGTGTCTGTTGTTAAAATCACTATACGAGTAAAACTGAATTAAATTGAAAGTGTTTAAGGAACAGTGTGTTTCTTTATTTTTAACCTCAGTACATGAGAAGTGAGTAATATTTATAGATCGTATATAAATAAATAAAGATTCGTGAGAGCTCGTGACCTCGGGACAGATCCCGCTCTCTTTCATTAAACAAATGGACGCCTGAAATTTATCTGAAAGTGGCTCATATTTTTATAGAAAATACTTCAATCAGTAAACTTCAGAGACTGAAACTCTGTAAAAACAGACACATCACACGTTTAACGTTATTGATCAGCTCAGTGTTTCTGTCAAAAAAACAATTAATCTTCATCTCTAATTAACTCACATTAACGCATTTTAATTAACACTGTGACCTCAAGAATTTCATGAAAAACCAAAAACTTGTTAATATTTAAACACATGTCCATCATCTGGAGACTGACCTTCATCATCATCATCATCATCATCATCTCTTCTACACGTCCACAAAAACCTCACACACACCGAGCAGATCCGCAGAAATTCATCTACAGAGTCTGCTTCAGTGAATCCCAAATAATTTCACAACAATCTCACAATAATCTCACAACAATCTCACAATAATCTCACAACAGTCTCACAATAATCTCACAATGATCTCACAACAATCTCACAATGATCTCACAATAATCTCACAATGATCTCACAATGATCTCACAATAATCTCACAATGATCTCACAATAATCTCACAATAATCTCACAATAATCTCGTAACAATCTTAGATCAGAAAATGAGCTCCAGCTGTTCTGTATGAAACAAACTGTATGAAATGATTGAGAGCTGAGTGAACACACACACACACACACACACACACACTTGTCCTGTCTGGATGCACAGCTTCTGTTTATGATGATTGGTAGACTATTAAAAGGGGCGGAGCGGGTGGGCGTGGCTCGGACCTGCTGCAGGTGTAAAGTGTAAATACTGTAAATAAACTGTAATATAAAAACCTGTGTGATTATTTACATGGTGTTTATAAGTCTAGCTAGCGGTCACTAACTTCTTCAGCTGCTTTGGGGGTGAAACGCTGACGCTGCTAACGCTGACTGATTTTAGAAAAGTGTTTTGATGCTCGTGCTTAAGAGGAGGAACTGAAAATTAAACACGAGGACAGAACGATGCCCGAGATTTTAATTCAGGGAGCAAAAAAAGGTCCTTTTAATAAAACTGATTGTTTATTATTAGTCTTAGATTACACGCAGCTTCTGCTGAATGTGTAACTGTGTATGAGCTGTTACTATAGAAACAATAACCTTATCACTATAAACCTACCGTTCATGTTAAATGTGTAATATGTAATGTGTATGTTTTCATTATAAATTATATTACTGACAACAACTTGAGTGAAAAGTCGAATCTCTGAAATATTTACATGAATTTCAGAGTGGCTTGGTATTTTTTTTGTCTCTTTTTTGCTTTAATGACCGTGTGACTCGAGCTGGCATGGACTCCACACGTTCCTGTAAAACCTGATGATCCATTTTAGATCAAATCCACTGGAGTGTCGTCTGATCTCATGCTTCAGTAGAAGAGATTAGACATGAGGAAACTCTGACCTTTCGTACAAAGCAGTTAACCTGCTCAATATCACACGTTTGCTTTGCCAAAAACAGAGCAGCACTTATCTCACGCCGCACTGCAGCTCGCTCCCTCCGATCTCTCGACTAATCCCACCATCTCTCAGGGAACAAGGACGACCTGCATCAAGGCTCTTCTCTGTTCTGATGCCTGCGTGGTGAATGAACTTCCCCTGGAGAACAGCTGAGTCACTGGCAATCTTCAAACAACGTCTAAAGACCTGCCTCTTCCTAAAGTACTTAACTTAGCACTTTGTTATTTAAATTTTAGAGAATCAGTATGAGGATGTGGTTCCTGATAGAGACTTCAAAGCTCTTCTGTAAGTCGTGTTAAGTGTGAGATTGATCCAGGCTCAATGATGTCAGGACTGACAGGATGAGAGGTTTAAAGCAGAGTTTAAGAAAATCTTTGCTGGAAATGAGAGCAGAAACGTTTTGACATTTTGGCGTGTCCTCAGTTGAGGAATTGTGGGTTTTGTCTCATTGTTGTTGGTTTAAATGAGGCAGTGTTAAGTGTGTGAGTGATGTGGGCTCAGTGATGTCAGTCAGAGCGACAGATTCTGACGGGTGAAGAACAGTGAGAGGTGGAGATGAACATTCCCACTGAGCTTTATTATCCACTCCTCACATTTAGTCCACAAAACTGCAGGAAAAGGAACCGTCAGTTATATTACAGTAGAAGAGCAGGGGGCGCTAACAGGAACGTCACTCAGCATCTGCATCTCATTCATCTAATTTCTGAGTAAGAACTTTCTTTGGCTAGTTAATGGTTCTTTGCTCTTAACTAGGTTCTCCTTGGAAACCTATATGAAAGGGAAATAGTCTGTTGTAGGGTTCCACAGAGAACTTTAGGCAAATCAGTCAAGAACCCTTTGGGGTGCCTGATTTCAGAACTTTCAGAGTGGAGAAACCAAAAGGAACTGAGGAACTAGAAATCAGGAACTAGAATCTAAGGACTAAAGTACTAGCAGAGTAGAAAGTAGAGAATAATATCTAGGAAATTAGAAACTAGAAGCTTATTTTTGGTTATGATGTAACACAGTGGGAGGAGTTTAAATGATGATATAATTACTGAGTTTGTGTACACGTGGATAAACACTATGCAGAAAATAATAGAAAAAAAGTGTAATGAAGTGAAGGAAAATTGTGCTGATTTTGTGTTTTTTATTCAACATCTGATCCAGACGACATTCCCTACACCCTATCAAGTGCACTACAGGTGAGTAGGGACCCTATTTCCAGCTCTCTGTCCCTGGTTAAAGGCACTACAGGGCCTATGAAATAATGACTGTGATATTTAGGTTTTTATTTTAGTATCTGGTGTTTAATTTGTGTTTTCTTAGTATTAAATTTAATATTCATATGAAGGAGCTGAACGGAGACGTGTCTGATCTCATTCCACTCTCACTCACTGATCTAAAATACACAAATATTACAGAAAATTAGCTTTAATTACCTCTGACAGCTCATTAGCATATTTATTCCGTACATCACTTCCATTTCTCTCTCAAAGGTGAAGCACAATTAACATAATTATACACAACATTTCGCTTTAGTTCATCTGCACATTTAAACCGCTGTCGAGTCCTCGTTAGTGTAAATCCCTCGTTTAGAGCTCCACGTCTTCACTCTGATTAATCCAATTAAACATTTCTTACATTTTACACATCGTGTATTAATATGCCTCTTTAATGCTGTGGAAAAGATTGAGTCTAATCAGAGTCTGTGGAAAATTCACTCTGAAACCCTGAAATTTTTATTTTTAAATTAAAATGATATTATTGTAAATATGTGCTGTTTAAATAAGAATGAAATATTTATAAATGAAAAGATTATTTTCAGGTTTTTCGTTGCATGGACAGAGACGGATAAAGGCGGAGAGTGGGCGTGGTCAGAAAGTATGCGTAACAGGATTTATCTTTATCTGTGCCTCATCTGTTAAAAAAAATGAGCTAACATTAGTACTAAGGTTACTCCAAAGTCGCATGACACTAGGACTGCCCATAATCGTGTGATTTTAGCTCCGCCCCTAGAGATACAACAGTAAGGCAATGATTCAGCAGTGAGTGCAGATGAACAATAACTCAGTGTAATGTTAGCCAGCTAGCTATATTTATACACTATTAGCACTCAGGCTATTTATGTTTGGCTCCAGTCACAATGCAGTCTTATTTAACAACAAACTAACACACAACAAACTAATGATTAGGTGTAAGAAGAGTGTATGAAGGCTGCAGTATTATCAGGTTACAGGGATTTGGGACGCAGCCGGAACAGTAGGTAAATAAGCTCCGCCCACTGCAGTGAGACGAGTCGATTCATCAGAATCCTGAAGTTAACACTCACAGATTAAACGCACTCGATGCTAACGACTGGAGAACGATCAATGATAAACACCGCCCTCTTTCACCTGATAACATCACCCAGAGGATTGTGGGTAAAGCTCTCAGATCAAGGGTTCTTTAAGGATTTATTGGATAAATAAAGGGTTGGAACCCTGCAGATGTTGTTAGAACCTGTAACGGTTCCCTCAGAGAGACAACTGAAGAACCTTTAAGAGTGTAAATTTTCTGTTCCGCATTTAACATGACAGAAATTCAGATATGATCTGTCAATCAAGCAGAAACTCAAGAAAGCTGTAGGAGAAAGAAAGAAAGAAAGAAAGAGAAACAGAAGAACTCTTCTACAGTTCTGCTGTTATGAGGACGTGGACTGAAAATCTCGTCTGTTCTTTATTTTATTCTGTTGCTGTTGAAGAAGGAACATGAAGAATGTTTCACTTTAAATTCCAGCTACAGAGATGATGTGTGTGTGTGTGTGTGCGCGCATGTGTGTATATGTGTGTGTGTGTGTGATCAGCTCACGGTTTGGATTGTGTACTTTTTTGGAACAGAGAGATGGAGAATGAGACCTCTGACCACACGAGCGCTGAGACGAGTCACCTCGATCCGACCCACAAACACAACCTGAAATTCAGCCTGGTGAAGTCGAGCTCGGAGGAATTGAAAGCAGCACAGAGGATTAGTAAAGACGAGGATTGAGACATAGCCAACACACACACACACACACACACAGACACACACACACAGACACACACACCTTCAGTAAATCTGAGAGACGAGCAGCCCGTCATGGAGCTGAGGCCATCAACTCGTGCACTGGTTTCATAATACACATGGGGAAAAGAGGAAAATAAAAATGGCTGATTGACATTGTGTGTGTGTGTGTGTGTGTGTGTGTGTGTGTGTGCGTGTGTGTATGAGTGTGTGTATGTGTGTGTGAGAGAATGAAAAACAGAAAGAAAGAAAAATAAATTTGAATGAATGAAATAAACAATAAAGAAATGGTGACAGAAGGTAAGAAAATAATTAAATTCAATTTTATTTGTTTAGCGCTTTAACACTGGACATTGTCACAAAGCAGCTTTACAGAAATAAATACATTCAGGATATAAATTGTAAATTTATAAATTTATTCCTAATGAGGAAGCCAGAGGTGATGGTGGTGAGGAAAAACTCCCTGAGACGATGTGAGGAAGAAACCTTTAGAGGAACCAGACTCAGGGTGACACGGATAGTGCGATTATAAATCATTCCCTTCGATAACTGTGTACTACATGGACAAATAGTGCAGTTGTGCAACCAGGAACTTGAGCATCATTAGAGTTTAAGTCTCTCGTATCAAACTGAATATATGAAATATAAAGCAATATTAAATGAAATTATGAAAATGAGGAACATATTTACAGGAAAACTAATGAATAAAAGATAAAAAGAAAGAATGTGAAAAGCAAAACAAGTAAAGATGATCTGGTGATGATTGGAGAAAATGTATAGGAGGAGTAGCGAAAGAACTGTTTTTGACAAAATCCAAGATGACGGAGTATGTAATTATGTAGAAATTGATGTCATAGAGTGCATTGAACTCATCTCAACCCAGGAAATCCAGTGATGCCTGGCTTTTAAGTTTTGGACACGCGGTCCAAAAGTTATGACCATAAATGTACTTCCAAATGAGGCCCAAATTTGACCTGATGGTGGCGCTAGAGCATTGGCAGCACTTGGCCCAAATTTGGTCAGATTGTTCCTTAGAACCTCCGCAATCAGTGTGCCAAATTACACAACTGTTTACCAGACAGTTCTATGGGCTGCCAAAGACACCCGAGCCAGAAGAAGAAGAAGAAGAAGAAGAAGAAGAAAAGGTAGAATAACTATAGGGTGTCTGCACACCTTCAGTGCTTGGCCCCCTAATAAATGAAAAAATATTGAAGGAGAGAATTAGAAAAAAGCAGAAATAAAAGCAGGAAAAAGAAGAAAGGAAAAAGAAATAAATCAGAAGATGAATGAAATAAAGAAAGCATACTGAAACACACACACACACACACACACAGGCGGTGAGATGAAAATGTCTCTAATTACGGCAGTTAAAATAAAAAGTAATTAACGTGAGAGTGAGACTCGGCCTGTCGCTGGAGATGGAGAGAGAGAAAGTGTTTCATTTCTCTTCTTCACACACACACACACAGCTCGTTGTGCTGAGGATAAAAACAACACAGAGAAAATAGAGAGATGAAATAAAACACTCAGGTGTCTGAGTGCACAGAGGGATGGGGTCAAAGGTCAGCAGGCTTTTTATGTTTTGAACAGCGGTGTGTCACAGTAACGAATTCAATCTGACCTCTGTGTAATAACCACACACACACACACACAGACACACACACACACACACACGGAGACACACACACGCACGCACACACACACACACAAACACAGAGACACACTCGCACACACACAGACACACACCCACACCTTTAATTACCATTAGCTTCTGTTTAACAAAGTTACACTAAGCTGGTTAGCCGTGTTTAGCATGCTAGCTCCACTTTATATTGAGACTGAGCTAAACATTCCTGATGCTGTATTTCTGAAATTTATCCTGTGTGTGTGTGTGTGTGTGTGTGTGTTTAGGTGAATAAGTGATAAGTGTAATTATATCCTTCTTGTTTGCTGGGTAACGCAGGTGACAGCTGTTCAGCCCAATGAGACACACTGATAAACACACGTTAGCGCTAATTATGTTTCAGAACTCACTAGCGACTGACAGTGACCAAGTGCAGAGTCCTCTCATAGCATCCTGTTTCATTTTATTACTATTCCTCTACACTGATGTAGAAACTCTCCCTCTCTCTCTCTTTCTCTCTCCCTCTCTCCCTCTCTCTCTCCCTCCCTCCCTCCCTCCCTCTCTCCCTCCCTCCCTCCCTCCCTCTCTCCCTCTCTCCCTCTCCCTCTCTCTCTCCCTCCCTCTCTCCCTCTCTCCCTCTCCCTCTCTCTCCCTCCCTCCCTCTCTCCCTCTCCCTCTCTCTCCCTCTCTCTCTCTCCCTCTCTCTCCCTCTCTCACTCTCTCTCACTCTCTCTAGCTCTCTCTCTTGCTCTCTCACTCTCTCTCTCACTCTCACTCTCTCCCTCTCTCACACTCTCCCTCTCCCTCTCTCTCCCTCTCTCTCACTCTCTCCCTCTCTCACTTTCTCTAGCTCTCTCTCTCCCTCTTCCTCAATTCAATTCAATTCAATTCAATGTGTGCTTTATTGGCATGACAATATATTTTGTATTGCCAAAGCAACATACAAGAAGGAGAAGAAGGAACTGAACAAAACACGAAGTGAAAAAACAGTAAAAAAAAAAAAAAAAAAGATGCCAAATAAATATGTAGCAAAATTAATAACTACATGCAACATCATGTACATTAACACAGGAACACAAGAAGTGTTGGAGTGGGGTTAGGGTGGGTGTTTATGGTGGTAGGCGGGGTTAGGGTGGGTGTTTATGGTGTTAGGCGGGGTTAGGGTGGGTGTTTATGGTGGTAGGCGGGGTTAGGGTGGGTGTTTATGGTGTTAGGCGGGGTTAGGGTGGGTGTTTATGGTGGTAGGCGGGGTTAGGGTGGGTGTTATGGTGGTAGACGGGGTTAGGGTGGGTGTTTATGGTGGTAGGCGGGGTTAGGGTGGGTGTTTATGGTGGTAGGCGGGGTTAGAGTGGGTGTTATGGTGGTAGGTGGGGTTAGAGTGGGTGTTATGGTGGTAGGCGGGGTTAGAGTGGGTGTTATGGTGGTAGGTGGGGTTAGAGTGGGTGTTTATGGTGGTAGGCGGGGTTAGGGTGGGTGTTTATGGTGGTAGGCGGGGTTAGAGTGGGTGTTTATGGTGTTAGGCGGGGTTAGGGTGGGTGTTTATGGTGGTAGGCGGGGTTAGAGTGGGTGTTTATGGTGTTAGGCAGGGTTAGGGTGGGTGTTTATGGTGGTAGGCGGGGTTAGGGTGGGTGTTTATGGTGGTAGGTGGGGTTAGGGTGGGTGTTTATGGTGGTAGGCGGGGTTAGAGTGGGTGTTTATGGTGTTAGGCGGGGTTAGAGTGGGTGTTTATGGTGTTAGGCGGGGTTAGGGTGGGTGTTTATGGTGGTAGACGGGGTTAGGGTGGGTGTTTATGGTGTTAGGCGGGGTTAGGGTGGGTGTTTATGGTGGTAGGCGGGGTTAGGGTGGGTGTTTATGGTGGTAGGCGGGGTTAGGGTGGGTGTTTATGGTGGTAGGCGGGGTTAGGGTGGGTGTTTATGGTGGTAGGCGGGGTTAGGGTGGGTGTTTATGGTGTTAGGCGGGGTTAGGGTGGGTGTTTATGGTGGTAGGCGGGGTTAGGGTGGGTGTTTATGGTGGTAGACGGGGTTAGGGTGGGTGTTTATGGTGTTAGGCGGGGTTAGGGTGGGTGTTTATGGTGGTAGGCGGGGTTAGGGTGGGTGTTTATGGTGGTAGGCGGGGTTAGGGTGGGTGTTTATGGTGGTAGACGGGGTTAGGGTGGGTGTTTATGGTGTTAGGCGGGGTTAGGGTGGGTGTTTATGGTGGTAGGCGGGGTTAGGGTGGGTGTTTATGGTGGTAGGCGGGGTTAGGGTGGGTGTTTATGGTGGTAGGCGGGGTTAGGGTGGGTGTTTATAAAGCAGTCATGTGCCCTACTGGGTTTTCAGATAACCACTTAGTCACAATAGACTTAATGATATCAGTCACAAAAAAGCATAGATCATACTGGCAATTTAACACAAAGCCACTTCAGGATGAGGGGTTCTGTGAAAAATTCAAGGTTTTTTGGGATGAATGGAGAAAAAGAAAAGGGGATTTTAATAGCCTGGTTTCTCGGTGGGAGGTGGGGAAAACAGAAAAAATTAAAGGTTTTTGTCAGAAACATACAGCACACACATCAGAGGAAATAAAGGGCACAATTCAAGAACTTGAGACAGAAATAACCTTAATAGAAAGGAAAATGCTCTGCAGGAATGATGCTAGCATGGGCAGTTTACTGGAAGGAGGGAGAAAGCTTTTAAGTTCCTTCCTTCATGAACAAGCCAAAAAAAAGCCCTAATAAGATCTCGGATTTCCAGCATTAAGGACATGGATGCCCCTAGTGCCTTTTTCTTCAACCTCCCCGGAAGGGTGAAACTCCAGAACCAGATACTGTACCTCAGACGATGGAACCACAATATGCAGCTGAAATGAGGAGAGAAGCCACAGAATTCTACACAGACCTCTAGAGGGCTGAGGCCTGTGACCTGTCCTGCAGGGAGGATCCACTCAGGGAGCTGCCCAAACTGTCTCAGGAACAGAGCAGCATTCTAGATGCAGGTCTTGAACTGCAGGAAGTGGCCACTGTGGTTCAGCAGCTTGCAGTGGGACGTGCACCTGGAAATGACCAATTACCAAATCAATTCACCGAAATGACATTTTTGGGGACTTTTAGTAGGCAGAACACTGGAATGTCATGGAGAACTGTTGTGAAGATTGCTGATGTGGTTATGGAGAATGATGGAAATGTTACAGAGGTTAATGATGTGGGTGAGGAACATGGTGCTGTGGAGGCAGGGAACAGCACTGGCAGTGCTGCTGTGGAGAAAAAGAGTACTGCTGCTCCTTTAATGTACTCATTAGATGAGATTAACAATTTTCTAGATGAGACTTTTGGAAAGGTTGTGGACGTCGCTGACTTTTTTTTCCAGATGCAGATAAATTTTTAATATCAGTATCAAAGCTAAGGAAAGAAAAAGATGAAAAAGAACTGTAAAAGCTAAATGTAAAAATGGCTAAGACATCACATGGTTCTCTTTTGTTTCTGTACAGCTGCTCTCTATTCCTCTTCTTATTCCTTTTTATGGAGAAGCTGAGAGTAGGAACCCTTAATATTAATGGGGGCAGGGACAGAAACAAATGAGCTATAGTCACAGAATTTATTAAACATAAAAACATTAATGTAGACATTTTTTTACAGAAAGAAACACATAGCGACAAAGAAAATGAGACAGAATGGGAGATGTGGTGGGAAGAACTCTTTCTTAGTCATGGAATGAATTTTAGTGCCGGAGTAGCAACTTTATTTTCAAAAAGGTTAAAAGCAGATATCACACAGAATATTGAGCAAGAACAGGGTCGAGTTTTAATGGTACAAGCAAACATCAGAGGAACAGGTTTTCTATTTGTAAATGTTTATGCCTCAAATATAGGCAGCGAACGAGTGAAGATGTTTTATAAATTAAGAAATGCACTGATATAATATGGCAGTAACCTCACTATAGTGATGGGTGGAGATTGGAACTGCACTGCAGACTTTACAGTAGACAGGAATGCAGAAGAACCACACATACAGCCCTCTGTAGTATTAGATGAAGTTATTAAAGTATGTGGACTTATAGATCCTTGGAGAGAAAAGAATGTGGGTGTAAAGCAATACACATGGTTAAAAACAACTGAGACAAGAATAAGTGCTGCTAGACCAGACAGATTTTATATCACAAAAACTGATAGGAGCAAAATTTTAAAGCGTTTTATATATCCCAGTGGCTTTTCAAACCACCACATGGTCACAGTAGATTTTATGTTCTCCAGCACCGCAAGCCCAGATCTTATTGGTATTTTAACATAAAGCTGCTTCAAGATCAAGATTTCTGTTTTAAATTTACATTATTTTGGGAGAAATGGAGACAGAAGAAGGGAGAGTTTGCTTCCTTTGGCAGGTAGAAGGTTGGGAAAACACAAATAAAAATATTTTGCCAGCAATACACCACACACATGAAAGCAATAATAAAGGGCACCATTGAGGAGTTAGAGAGTTAGAGAGGAACACTAGAAAATGAAATAATTACTAATAACCCCACAAGGAAGAGGAACTCTCTAGAAGCAAAGAAGAAGGCACTAGGTTCCTATCTTCATGAGCAGGCTAAGGGGGCCCTCATCAGAGCCCAGATCTCTAACATCAAAGACACTGATGCCCCAACCTCCAACTTCTTCTGACTAGAATGGAGAATCAGACCTCACAATCAGATGCAGTACCTAAAGCTCCCTGATGGAACTACAACCACAACACCAGCAAAAATGAGAAAGATTGGAGTGAACTTTTACAAGGATCTGTACCATGCAGATGTTAATGACCCACAATGCAGAGAGGAGCTACTGGAGGAGTTACCAAAACTGAGAAAAAGACAAACACGAACACTGGACTTGGACATCGAACCCCAGGAACTAACCATTGCGGTACAGCAGTTATCCACTGGGCGAGCACCAGGCAGTGGTGGACTTCTGGCGGAATTTTATAAACACTTTTGGCAAACATTAGGAACAGACCTGTATGAGGTTTTTAAATAGTCTATAAACAACGGGAAATTACCCACCAGTTGCACACGGGCGGTTTTATCTCTCCTTCCAAAAAAGGTGACTTGGGTGTTTTAAACTGGAGGCCTGTGTCACTTCTATGTACAGACTATAAAATCCTATCAAAATCTCTGTCAAATAGGCTGAAGGAACACACAGACACAGTGATAAATGCAAGTCAGACACTCTGTGTGCCTGGACGCATGATAATCGACAATGTTTTTCTTGTGCAAGACATGATTGAACTGTGTAACTCTCACGATCTGGGTTTTTATCTATAGACCAAGAAACAGCCTTTGACAGAGTCGATCATACATATCTCTTTGACACTCTAGATGCTTTTGGGGTGGGTACAAAGTTTTTATCGTGGATTAAACTTTTATATTCTGAGGCTTGCATTATGCTTAAGGTGGGGGGAGGACTTAGCTGTCCTTTCAGAATGCAAGGTGGGATAAGGCAAGGATGTCCATTATCTGGGCAATTGTACAGTTTAGGAGTTTACTTCTTAGGAGAATAAAAGCACTTGCAAAAAAATACTGGGAGGGAATGGTGGAGAAGGTATGTGCTACGCTGTCTAAGTGGACTTGGGTCCTGCCCCAGCTGTCCTATAGGGGGAGGGTGCTGGTTGCTGACAATCTGATCGCCTCCATGCTGTGGCACAAGTTCACAGCCCTCAAGCCACCAGAGGCACTAATCAGAGAGATCCAGAGGAGGATAGTGGACTTTTTCTGGACTGGGTAACACTGGACACGAGCCCCTGTCCTATACCTGCCGCTACAGGAGGGAGGTCAAGGCCTGATTGACCTGTCCAGTTGAATAAGGGCTTTTCGCCTGCAGACAGCACAGACACTGCTCTACAGCGAAGGACTGACATGGACTACTACAACCTGTCTACTCTTACATTGAGTAGAGAACATGGGATACGACAGACACTTGTTTATCCTGAACCTAAACGAGATCGATGTATCGAGAACAACCGTGTTCTATCAGTCAGTCCTAAGAGCGCGTTCCTTAGTTTGTAAGACAAACAGGACAGGCAACCAACCATGCTACTGTGTGAACAAGGAGCCCTTATTCAACAATCCACTGATCCCAGCAAGAATCCTTACATTGAGTGTTCGGCAGGGCCTTCACAAAGCTCGAATAACCAAGCTTAGAGGATTGTGGGCCGGAGAAGCCTGGAAATCTCACACTGTATTGAGCGAGGAGTCCCATATTTTGCAGGGGATACTGAGAGAGGTGATCCTACACTGCCTCCAGAGTTTAGGGAGACTCTAGTGCAGGGATCTGGAGGAGATTGGCAACACTTCCCCTCCATCTCCATTTCTGCAGCGGTTGAACAGCAGGAAGAAGACAGAAAACTACTATCTTTTAGTACACTACAGCTAACAGACATTGAAAATGCGTCCAAAAAGGCACTGTATGGGGTCAGTGTGAAGGACACCCATCAAAACTCTCTGGCTGGTGTGAAGGAGTCAAGGTGGTTGGACCTGCTGTGCCAGGCTCTTCCCCACAAGGCTGCTGGAGGTCCCTGTACAAGCCCCTATACAGAAGCGCACAGCTGATCTACAGTGGAGGATTGTGCATGGAGCCGTGGCCACAAACAGACATGTAGCACATATCGACTCCACCATAGCTACAACATGCCCATTCTGTGATAGAGAAGAAATGCTAGACCACCTTTTTTAAGATGCCACAGACTAGCAGCAATGTTTAATACACAGGGAATGTGGGAAGGGAAGATGAGTCAAATACTGACAGAGAACCTGTTCGTTTTTGGCCCCTAAATACTCAGTTGCACAGAAAGAAAAGATCTGTGTGCTCAATGTTTTAACAGGTCAGGCCAAACTAGCTACCTGGCTCACACGAAGAAACAAAATAAAAAGCAGTGGAACACTAAACCCAGAACTGATGCTAAAACCCTCAGACTCAGAGCTGAGTTTTCTTACTCTAAAATGACACACAGACTGCAGGACGTCTGTAAGGTTTGGGGGCAGGATGAGGTTTTATGTTGTGTTGAAAATGAGTCATTAATCTTAACCTTTTAACAGAAGCACTTATTTTTAAATGAAATGCAGGTAAATACAGGTAATATTTATCTGTTCACAAAACTTATTGTATAAATAAGGTTTTAATTGACTTTTTAAACTAAATTATTATGGTGTTCTAATCATTACGTTTGTATATTTATCTACCTTTTTATTTATGCATTTAACTATTTATTTATTTACGTAGGTATTTAAAAGTGCAATTTTTTAAAAATAAGGACTGTCAAAGTCAAATCTTTCTCTCTCTCTCTCTCTCTCTCTCTATCTATCTATCTATCTATCTATCTATCTTGCACACACACACACATACGTCTGATTTAAATATAGCTGGAATTCAACTCTTTATTTTGTAGAACTTTCAGAACGTTTGCAAAAATCATGGTGGAATATTTCTGTAGGGTTTGTGATGATGAATATAATGATAATGAGGATGATGATGATGGTGATGCAGAGGATGATGATGATGATGAAGACCATGATGATTATAATGATGGGTCTCCTAACCTCACTGCTGTATAATATGATCGGTTTCAGTACACTCTGGAAATTTCTTAGCACTTTAATCTCTCTCTCTCTCTCTCTCTCTCTCTCTCTTTCCCTCCCCCATGTCTGTCTCACCCTCTCTCCACTCTCTTTCATGCATTTCATTACTGTTTGTTTTTTTTTTAATTTATTTATTTTTTATTTTTCTCTCTGAAATGCTGTGCTGGGTTTGTAGAGGTGTGGTTGGTCGATACCAATACATTATAAGGCACGCGCACACACACACACACACACACACACACAGCTCAATCCTAATCCTCCTTTCACCTGCCGATATTCAGAATCACACAGCCGGAGTGTTATCGAGCCGAGCTGCAGGTCAATACCGGCGCCGAGTGGACGATTGATCCAGAGGATTAGGGTTAGCTCACACACTCCTGATTTAACACCTTCTGTCCTGCTCAGGTCAAAAGAACATCTTATAAACCTTTACATTCACATGGAACAAATAATTTAAATGTTCAAACGATTTTTCTAACACAAAACCGCATGTGCAGCTGAATCTGATAAAATCTAAAAACTCGTGAGATGGCTGAGGGGGAAATGAGACACAACCGTGAGGAGTAGTGCGCACTATAGGAGGGTTAAACACTCTCTTTTCTCTGAGAGAGAGAGAGAGACGGATCTGTGTAGATTCAATGTTCCCTCACCACGTGTAAAACCTTGAAGAACCAGTGTAGAAGCTTGAAGAACCAGTGTAGAAGCTTGAGGAACCCAGGTAGACATCAATTTTAGCATTCAAGATAAAGCTGAATCTTTTTACATAAAACTTTATTGGAATTTTTTGTGTGTATGTGTGATTATAACACTTCGCAAATCACAAAAGCACTAGAACATACATACACACAAACTGTTCTTCCTAATGATGGTTATTTGGTGTTGTAGTGTTCATACAGTGCTTATATCAGTGTGTGTGTGTGTGTGTGTGTGTGTGTGTGTATGTTTGTGAGGAGAGTGTGTATATTACCCATAGTGCACTCTGGGAGGTTTTTAAATGCACCATTAAAGCTCTGTTATCTGGAACTAGGGCCGGAGGTCATGTTTGTTTAATGTCTCTGTTCCTCAGACGTGTAATTAACACACAAGCAGTGCTGGGTTCTGCTCTTCTCCTCACGTTCTCATCCACCTGTACATCGTCCCAAACCTCACACTCTGAACTGCACCAATAACATCAAACCTGTATTTAAAAACCACAGATCTCTCACTGTTATCACACGCACACACACACACACACACACACACACACACACTCTGTGCTATTTCCGCACTTCTATATGAGGCAAGGCAGCGAGATAATCCACTTTACATGAGGAGTAATAACCACAGCCCATAAATTCCATAACACTCTCTTCCTGCACACACACACACACACATTTCTTTAGACTGAAGAGAACCAGAGCACGAGGCTGTATCATAATCGGACAAGAAGAAAAAGAAGAAAAGTCTTTAACCTGTCATAATGTGTAGAAAAACAGAAAATGGACAGATGAACATTAAAAATAAGAGAAAAGAAGAAGAGAAAAGAAAGATCACATCACAATGATGATTCTGCTTTAGTTCTTCTACATTATTTTGTTAAAGTGATGTGTCTGCAATGAAGTGTGTTAGATGAGTGTTAAATGATTTTCTAGTCGACTTTCCTGTACACTTCATAATTTACCCAGAATCATTTGCTGCACTCTGCCATGCTTTCCTTTTTTGTGGCTGAAACTATTTATGAACTGGAGCAATAATGTATTCACAATAATGTGTTATTCCTCCATCTGTACATGACACTGATGGTACTGTTGCTCTTCTAGCCAGTTAGCAGGTATGCTAATTAGCGCACTAGCTCTTTAATGAGTTAGTTAGCGAGTTGCTATGACCCTGTACACAGTGTGAAGGAGACGTGGTGTGTAAGTGTTCAGGGAAATTCACACGTCTCAGTGGAGTAGGTGTTAAATCAGTGTTGGAATGCAGGAACTGTCTCCAATCTTCATATGTCATGAAAAAAACAGCATTTCTGCCCAACGTTCATCTTTTTTCTAATCCATCAATTATTTCACTTCTTCCTCTATCATTCCTCTTCTTTTTTTCTTTTCCAGAAATCTATTCTGACTCTCAGCTCTCTCGAATGCAATCAGCTTTTCTTCAGCCGTACAAATGCCTCCTGCCTTTCATTGATATTCCCTTCCATTCCTACTCTTCTTTTTTCTCTTTGTTGCTCAGTCTTTTTCTGAAATGTTCTTAGTTATAAATCTCAGTGCCAGGAGAAAGAAGTGTGTGCTGATAAATGCTGAAGAATGAATGGAGGAGTGCTGTCGTCTTCTCTCTCTATGCTGCTGTCCTTTTACTGTATTCACAACAAAAAAGCAGTGAAGAGGTTTTTGTGTTTTTATTCTCTGGAGCTCATGACCTCTCAACATTCATCTCCATATTCAACATTACAGCTCCACAAACACTGATACACATCCCTGTTTAATCTCACTATTAGTTTGCAGAATGATTTTGTAACGTTTATAATTTACTCCAAAACTCCAAGACAACAGGTCAAGACTGCCAGCATCATGGCTGGTACCAACACGCCCATCCTGACAATCAATGTGGAAGGTTCGACCAGAACCAAAAGAGATGTCATCCAACATACTGCTGACCAACACCATGAAACCATCATCTTCAGGAAACTTATTCTGAGTCTGAAAACAAGCTCCAGCTGGAAGGCTTTGACCTTGTCAGTTTCATTGTGCACAAGAAGCATGGCATCCCCACATACGCCAAACAAGGCATCTTGTTGAACTGAAAAGTCATCTCTCCAGTTCATTCCTGCAAACTCTTTTGTTTGTGGCAATTTCAGTAGTAAGAAAAACAGTAGAACTTCCAAGTAGGGCTACTGTAACACAGAAAAGAATGGTCTTGCCACAAGCAACTGGGCTGAGGCGCAAAACCTCCACCTGCTCTTTGACAACAAGGATCCTCATACCTTCTATTCTGGTAGGCATGGCACCTGGACCTGCCCAGACCTATCCTTTTTGTCTAACAACATCAACAACTGTTGCTCAAGACTGGTTCTCTCTAAGTGTCCAAGATCCAGACATTGCCCAACTGTCGAGCAACATCAAGGTTGCCATCTCAAGCCTCCATAAAGGATGAGGGAACTTCAGGAAGACCAACTGGCCCAAGTTCACTGAACTTGCCAGAAAGTTGACATCATGGTTAACTGAATTCCAATGTGAAAGAAGCCTACTCTGCTTTTTGCTCCATGCTCCGACAGGCAGCAAAGTACACCTTCTCAAGAGGCTGAAGAAACCTGTATGTCCCTGGCTGGGACAAAGACTGTGATGAGCTCTATGAAGCATATGAAAACACCAGTGATCATGAACTTCACTCTCAGATTGGTGATCAGCTCCTGGACCTCTTAGACCAAAACAGACAACAAAGATGGGAGGAAGAAGTCAGCAATAGCTAAGCCCTGCCAGGTCTTGGCCAACTCCATCACATCAGTTATGGTCAACAATGGAAGGTGGAAAGATCACTTCCCAGACGCAAAGGTTTTCACCAAGTCCAGGTTGAGACCAATGACCTGTCCAATGCCAGAGACCATCAGATCCCTCAAAAAATGGAAAAGCCCCAGGAAAGGAGATCCACACTGACCCTCCACCACAGACTACCACAGACCAGGTAACACGCCTCATCAATGACACTGAAGCGGCCTTCCAGAGGATTGAGAAGTTTGGTGGAATGAGAAGGAATGAGAAGTTCCCCTTCAGGAACTCGAGCTGCGTCGAAACGCTATGGGAACGCCTTCAGCGTGACCGTGCTCTGAATCACATGTGTAATCAGTCCAATGGATGGGCGAGACGTCACGGGCGGGGTGACGTAGCGACCCGGAAGCATAAAAGCCCGAGCGGCAAACACTGCGCTAGCTTTCTGTCATTCAGCAAGCGCTCTGTGTGATATTGTCTGTCTATTGTTAGTCTTTCTGTGTTGTCTGCGGCATGCCTAAGGCCAAGGACAAAATGAAGCATAAACGGGGCGAGAACGGACAGCGTTTTAGGCTGTGTATTCCTCCCTGCCCGCGTTATATTACGGGCGGGGATACACACAGTCTTTGCGTTGTCTGCTTGAGAGCGGAGCACGCAGAGTCGGCTCTCGAGGGAGCCGGCTGCTCGCATTGCGAGCGTTTGCAGCTGCACGCTTCGCTCCCGGAAGGCTCTCTTTGAGGAGGGAGCCTTCACTCGCGTGCCTCGCGGTGCCAGCCCCGCTTCTTGCCGAGGCAGAGCGGCGGACCGCCCGTGCTATCGGCCGGTCTATGGCAGTCCTGGTGGCGGTGGAGAGACACCTCTGGCTGACCCTGTCCAACATGAAAGAGAGGGACAGGGTCATTCTTATGGACACCCCGTTGACGCCCTCTGGTCTGTTCTGCGACGCTGTTGGCTCCGTTGTCGACAGGTACCAGCAGGCTCGTATGCAGGCGGCGGCGTTCCAGCGGTTTCTCCCTCGCCGCTCTCTTGCTCGTGGGGCTGCTGGGCGGGGACAGCCCCCTCCGTGTACTGCCTCCTCTCACAGGGAGGCCCGTGCTCCCCCACGGCGGGACCGGGAGTCTCGGCGGCGCTCTGGACCCGGTCCCTCTGACACAAAGACGGATCTGAGGACCGTTCTTTTGTCCGAGGGCGGGCCCCTCTGGGGTGGGATGGTGTACACCTCATTATACGGTGCCCGTCTCGCCTCAGTGCCCTCAGGAGGTCGATCTGCCAACCCTGCCACCTATGATGCTTCAGGGCGCAGCGATCTCTGGCGAGTGTTTCTCCCAGTTCTTGCCCGGGAACGTAGCGGGTCTGGGAGGCAGCCTCTTTGGAGGCCTTCGGAGCAGCTAGTTCAGTCGTTCCCTGTCGGTTTGCCGCTCCAGGGCACCACGCTAGCTGCTCTCGCCGTACCAGAGGTCAGTCTTGAGAGGCTGATCCCCTTAGTGAGCTATTTGGCAGCGTGGAAACTTCTGCTGAATGTGTCTCAATGGGTCCTGCGTACTGTAGAGAGAGGCTATCGAATTCAGTTCGGCTCTCCTCCGCCTCATTTTTCCGGGGTTCTTCCCACTCTGGTGGGTCCCGAGCAGGCTCTGGTAATGGAACAGGAGGTAGACACTCTCCTGAGGAAGGAGGCCATCGAGGTGGTCCCTCCTCACGACAGAGAGTCCGGGCTCTACAGCCGGTACTTCATTGTTCCTAAGAACGGTGGAGGGCTGCGTCCCATTTTGGACTTGCGGCAGTTGAACCTCTCAGTCGCACGACTGAAGTTCAGGATGCTCACGGTCACACAGGTTGTGTCTCAGATCAGCTCTGAGGACTGGTTTGTCACAATCGACCTAAGAGATGCATATTTCCATATCTCCATCCTTCCTCAACACAGGAAGTTCCTGAGGTTCGCTTTTGGGGGCGAAGCTTACCAATATCGGGTTCTTCCATTCGGCCTGGCACTCTCACCCTGCACCTTCACGAAGTGTGTGGATGCTGCTCTGGCTCCTATGCGACTCCGGGGCATCCGCATACTGAATTATATCGACGACTGGTTGATATTAGCTCGATCGGAGCGGATGGCGGTTCGGCATCGAGATGTCGTTCTCGCCCATATGAAAGAGCTGGGGTTAAGACTAAACGCCGAGAAAAGTGTGCTTTCTCGAGTACAAAGAATCACTTATCTGTGCGCGGTGTGGGATTCGACCACGATGCAGGCATGCCTGTCTCCTGCTCGGATCGATTCGATCCTCACAGCAGTCGCGAGAGTGAGAGAAGACCGGTCACTCACTGTGAAGCAGTTTCAGAGACTGCTGGGTCTGTTGGCAGCTGCGTCCAAAGTAACACCTTTTGGCCTGCTGTACATGAGACCCCTACAGTGGTGGCTCAAGACCAGGGGGTTCTCCCTGAGGGGAAACCCGCTCCACATGATCATGCCCACGTGCCTTAGACATGTGGAGGGAACCTGGGTTCTTGTCTCAGGGCCCGGTGCTGGGAGCTCCTTGTCGCCGCGTAACGCTAGCGACGGATGCATCTCTCACTGGATGGGGAGCGGTCATGAGTGGCCGCTCTGCCCGTGGGTCTGTGGAGCGGCCGCCATCTCGCTTGGCACATCAACTGCCTGGAGATGCTGGCCGTGTTACTAGCACTGAAACACTTTCTCCCGGACCTACAACATGGCAGTGGTCTCTTATATCAACCACCAGGGAGGTCTGCGCTCGCGCCCCCTTTACAGGCTGGCGCTCCAGATCCTTATGGGGTCCCTGGGGAAGCTCCTCTCACTGAGAGCAGTTTATATCCCTGGCCGTCTCAATATGGGAGCAGACGCCCTGTCGAGGCAGGGGCCGATGCCCGGGGAATGGAGGCTCCACCCCGAGGTGGTGGAGCAGATATGGCGTATGTTCGGCCGAGCTCAGGTGGATCTGTTTGCGACTCAGGAGACGTCGCACTGTCCCCTCTGGTTCTCTCTGACTCATCCAGCTCCCCTAGGAGTGGATGCTATGGTACAGATGTGGCCGAGGCTGTGTCTGTACGCCTTTCCCCCGGTCGCTCTGCTCCCAGGAGTTCTGGAGAGAGTGTGCCGGGACGGGGTCCGCTTGCTGCTAGTAGCCCCGTTCTGGCTGGGTCGAGTATGGTTCTCGGACCTGATTTCCCTTCTCGACGGCTCTCCACAGGAGATTCCCATCAGGAGGGACCTCCTCTCACAGGGGGGGGCCGACATCCTTCACCCCCGCCCGGAGTTGTGGAAGCTGTGGGTGTGGCCTCTGAGGGGGCACAACTCAGAGCTTCCAATCTCTCAGCCGAGGTTGTTGAGACCATCCTCCAGTCCAGAGCTCCCTCAACGAGGAAACTGTACGCCCCGAAGTGGAAACTTTTCACTTCCTGGTGCGGAGACCGCCGGCTCGACCCTGTTCACTGCCCAGTTGGTACAGTGCTGGAGTTTCTGCAGGCCCGTCTCTCCGCAGGGCTGACTCACTCCACCCTGAAGGCCTATGTGGCAGCTATGGCGGCCTGCCACGCCCCCCTCGGTGGTCAGTCAATAGGCAGGCCCCCCCTGGTTACATGTTTCCTCCACGGTGTGCTGAGGCTCAGACCTCCAGTGTGATCTCGGGTCCCTCCTTGGGACCTGGCCATGGTTTTAGAGGCTCTCTGTAAACCCCCCTTCGAGCCCATAGAGGAGATTTCGGACCGTCTTTTGACGTTGAAATCTGCCTTTCTCTTGGCTATTTCCTCTCTTAGGAGAGTGGGGGATCTTCAGGTCCTCTCTGTGGCCACCTCTTACTTAGACTTTGCGCCCGGTCTGGCCAAAGCGTTCTTGTACCCCCGAGCGGGGTACGGTACCGAAAGTTCCCTCCTCGGCACCACGGCCGGTCGTGCTGCAGGCCTTCTGTCCTCCTCCCTTTCGGGAGCCCGACCATCGGAAGCTTAACTGTACGTGTCCAGTGCGCACACTGGATGCGTACGTCCACAGAGCTGCCCTGTGGAGGAGGGCGGATCAATTGCTTGTATGCTTTGGTCCCCCGAAGAGGGGTCTTCCTGCTACCAAGCAGACCCTCAGCCGGTGGATTGTGGAGGCCATTTCCCTGGCTTATGAGTCCTCTGGTCTCCCCTCACCCTTGGGGGTCAAGGCTCACTCTACCCGAGGTGTGGCGGCCTCGAAGGCCTTTCAGGCAGGCGTGTCCATGCAGGACATCTGCAACACGGTGGGTTGGTCCACACCCCTGATGTTTGCCAGGTTCTATGGCCTGGATATGCGAGCCACTCCCAGCTCTTCTGTCCTTTTGCCTTGAGCTGTGCCTTTTCCACACTAGGCAGGGATTTGTAAGTCTGGCGGTGTGGGCATACTCGTTCCCATAGCGTTTCGACGCAGCTCGAGTTCCTGAAGGGGAACGTCTCCAGGTTACGCATGTAACCATGGTTCCCCGAGGGAACGAGACGCTGCGTCTCAGTGCCACACTTCCGGCATCCCTGCTGCGCTTGCCTCATTTCGCAGAAGCTAGTGTGGCGTTTGCCGCTCGGGCTTTTATGCTTCCGGGTCGCTACGTCACCCTGCCTGTGACGTCTCGCCCATCCATTGGACTGATTACACATGTGATTCAGAGTGCGGTCATGCTGAAGGCGTTCCCATAGCGTTTCGACGCAGTGTCTCGTTCCCTCAGGGAACCATGGTTACATGCGTAACCTGGAGACGTTCAGCAGACTTCATAGGACTGACTGCTGCTTATGACACAGTTTGGCACAGAGGCCTGTACCTGAAGCTGTTGAAGACCCTACCTGATGGCAAACTCATCAAGTTTCTCATGGTGCTCTTCCAAGATCAATCCTTCATCCTAGATAGGCTAGCAGTGCCCACAATAGTTCAGTTGATATTGTGCTCAATTCAGCTATGTGACTAGTTAGTGGCACCATTACACCTAAGCCTGTGGAAAGTCTACCAGTGTTGTCAGGCCTCCCCCCCGCTGAGCTTCACCACAGCTTACTGATGATGAAAGTTTCTCGCAATTGTAGACAACCAAACAGCCTTTTTCCTGAACCAGTTGATCCAGATAGCCTGAGAATAAAATGCAAACACTTTGCCACTGAAGCCGATAGGCTTGCCTTCTCTCACCATTTCTATCCTGACTGGTGCTGCCTCATCTGACTCCTATGACTGTGGAGCCCCCCAGACCATCAGCCATATCATCCATGACTGCGGCATTTACAGACCTCCAATTGGTGTTACCAGACGGGCTGTCATCAGCCCTGCCAGTGTGATTTTGATCATATGAAAAAACGATCATCATTTCCTCCATTAATAATCTGTTTCTTTCCTGTTATACTGATTATAGGACAAAAGATTATAAAAGAACATGACACAGAAAAAATGTGTAAAAGCTGGTTGTATTTACCAAGTCCAGAAGAAGAAGAAGAAGGCTGCAGAAGAAGAACAAAAAGACAAAGAGGAAAGATGGCTGGATGGCATATAAATTATAATAGTTAAAAGAAATTATATAAAAAACAGGAAGAAGAAGATTGGACACATCACAAGAAGAAGATAAAAGCAAAGGTAAAGGGAGAGAAGATAATGAGAAAATAAAGATGAGGAGGAGGAGAAGGAGAATGTGAAGATGATTATCCAGGGCCAAGGCCAGGGAGCAGACAAGCAGAGTTGTCACATAGGTTCGACCGTATTGAGACTGTGTCTGTTCCCCGAGCTAAACAAAATTATAGACATACTCAGACAATTTGTTTTAGTAACCTAATTAACATAAAATTAAATCAAACCGAATACGTAACCAGCACCGTTGATCTGAAGCTAGGACTGTTGAATATTAGATCTCTTACGTCTAAAGCGTTTATTGTTAATGAAACCATTACTGATCAGGAGTTTGATGTACTGTGTTTAACAGAAACGTGGATTAAACCAAATGAGTTTGTAGCATTAAATGAAGCTAGTCCTCCCGGGTAAGTTACATACATCAGCCCCGTCTAACTGGCAGAGGAGGAGGCGTCGCAGTCATTTATAATGATAATCTAGCCGTCACACAAAAACCTAGTCATAAGTTTTTTATGCTAATATAACATACGTAGCCACTAAAAATAAGTCTACCCAGGTGATTCCAGTAATTATTATTTACAGACCCCCAGGGCCATACTCGGAATTCCTATGCAAATTTGCAGATTTCATCTCTAACCTGGTTGTTTCTTTAGACAAAGCATTAATTGTTGGAGACTTTAATATTCATTTTGATAATCCAGATGACCCTCTGAGAACAGCGGTTGTGTCCATTCTAGGGGTTAATCAGAATGTAATAGGACCCACCCATAGTGGTGGTCACTCTCTTGATTTAATACTAACATTCGGATTAAATATAGAAAATATAGTCGCATGTCCACAGTCTGAAGCTATCTAAGATCATTACCTCATGATATATTACCTCATGATATATTTAAAATATATTTTAAATATATTTAAAATGTATTAATCATAGTATATGCACCTTACCATGTCACCATGTCAAACGTACTTTCACCTCAACAACTGCACAGAGTTTTATCAGTAATCTCCCAGATTTATCAACCATGATTGGATCACCGTCTGATCCCGAAGAACTTGACCAGGCAACTGAATGTTTAGAATCAACGTTCTGCAACTCGCTAGATAAGGTAGCTCCACTAAAAAGAAAAATAATTAGGGAGAAAAAGCTAGCACTCTTATAGTGATCACACATGAACTTTAAAACAGACCACTCGAAAACTAGAACGTAAATGGCGTCAAACTAAATCGGTAGTATTTCAAATAGCCTGGAAGGAGAGCCTTTTGAGCTATAAGAAAGCTCTTAGTGCTGCTAGATCAGTGTATCTCTCCACCCTAATTGAAGATAACAGAAATAATCCTAGATTCTTATTTAATACTGTAGCAAAATTAACTAGGAATAAGACCACAATAGAAACACACACACAATCACTATATAGCAGCGATGACTTCATGAATTTTTTTCAATGGTAAAATTGAAAATATCAGGCAACAAATTCAGACTATTAATTTAAAACTGGACAGTTTTATAACTAACCCTGTAGACGATAATATAATAATATCAGATCAACAATTACAATGTTTTACTCCCCTTGAAGAGACTGAACTAATTTCACTAATTTCATCATCAAAATCATCAACCTGTATACTAGATCCTTTACCTACTTGTTTCCTCAAACAGATAATTCCTGAAACAATCAAACCTCTTTTAAAGATAATCAATTCTTCCCTTAGCATTGGCTATGTACCTAAATCTTTTAAATTAGCAGTTATCAAGCCCCTGATTAAAAAACCTGACCTTGATCCCTGTCAGCTGTCTAACTATAGACCAATATCAAACCTCCCCTTTGTCTCCAAGGTCCTAGAAAAGGTTGTAGCACAGCAGCTATGCTCATACTTACATAGGAATAACATTCATGAAATGTATCAGGCAGGATTTAGGCCTCATCATAGCACAGAGACAGCACTGGTTAAAGTGGTAAATGACTTACTACTGGCCTCTGATCAGGGTTGTGTCTCCTTGCTTGTGTTGCTTGACCTTAGTTCAGCTTTTGATACCATTGATCATGCTATTCTCCTCGATAGACTGGAAAATGTAGTAGGCGTTAAGGGAACAGCCCTTTCCTGGCTCAGGTCTTATTTGACTGATCGTTATCAGTTTGTAAACGTAAATGGTGACTTCTCTTCTCATACTAAGGTAAAGTTTGGTGTCCCGCAAGGCTCTGTTTTAGGCCCACTGCTCTTTTCTCTATATATGCTACCTCTGGGCAAAATTATCCGTAAGCATGGTATTAGCTTCCACTGTTACGCTGATGACACACAGTTGTATGTTTCAGCAAAGCCAGTCTTTCTCTAGTCTTTCTTTTGAAGCTCATGTAGATAATATCACTAGGATTGCTTTCTTTCATCTCAGAAATATTGCTAAAATAAGAAATATAATGTCAGTACATGATGCAGAAAAACTAGTTCATGCTTTTGTTACCTCTAGGTTGGATTATTGTATTGCCTTACTGTCTGGATGTTCCAGTAGGAGCATAAACAAGCTCCAGTTACTCCAGAATGCAGCAGCAAGAGTCCTTACTTGAACCAGAAGATATGACCACATCACCCCTATCTTATCCACACTGCATTGGCTCCCAATCACATTTCGTATTGATTATAAAATACTACTATTGACCTATAAAGCACTAAATGGTCTCGCACCTCAGTACCTGAGCAAACTTTTGGTCTTTTATGATCCGCCACGCCTACTTTAGTCAAAAGGTGCAGGCTATTTGTTGGTACCTCGAATAGTGCGTGCTACTTCAGGGGGATAGAGCTTTCTTTTACAAAGCCCCACAGTTATGGAACAACCTTCCACTTAGTGTTCGGGGCTCAGACACAGTCTCAGTGTTTAAGTCAAGGCTGAAAACATATTTGTTTAGTCAAGCCTTTAGTGAATAGTTTTCTTAGGTACAGGGGCAGGTCTGGAGGGTTCACAGGCATAGAGTGTTGTGGTGAACTGGGATGTTTGGATGCTGTCGCCCCCCCACTCTCACACGTTCACTCAGGTGTGTTGATGGTGGAGTGGCTGGAGCTTTATGTCCCAGGACTCCCTCATGTCTGTGTTAGCTTCTGGCTCTCCCTTTTAGTTATGCTGTCATAGCTAGTCTTGCTGAGTCCCTGCTTGCACTCTGCACACAAAGTACATTGTTCTTAACCATTACAGGACAAAAGCTTACCTAACAATCTCTCTCTCTCTCTCCATCTCTCTCTCTCTCCATCTCTCTCTCTCTCCCCCTCATTCTCTGTTACGCATGCTACTTCTGAGATGCCAGTGATCCTGACCCCTTCTGCTCCTCCTCGCTGCCTGACCCATCCTGATGCCCTACTTCTGGTTGGAGTTCTCATCGGTTGAGTTCGCTCGCTGCTGCTGGGGCCCCATATCGACGGCCTGAAGAACTGTTTGGATTGCTGGGGATGGTGCCACCTGGGGGCTGTGGAGATGGCTTGAGGATCTCATGTGGGGAGCTATACTGTACTGTAATGGCTTGGGACTGCGATTGCTGTAGTGGCTTTTGGGCTGCAGTTGCCACGAGCAGCTTCGTACTCAGGACTCCATCAGTGGACAGTGGATAGATTTTAACCAACCGGACTTCTTGCAAAAACTGTGATCAATTTATTGGTTGCACATTTGTCCATATAGTACACAATAATAGAAGGGAATGATTTATAATCGCATCAGTTCCACCTAGATGAGGATGGGTTCGCTTTTGAGCCTGGTTCCTGTCAAGGTTTCTTGCTCATATCATCTCAGGGAGTTTTTCCTCACCACCATCGCCACTGGCTCGCTCATTAGGGATAAATTCACATATTTACAATATATCTTTTTTGTGAATCCATTTATTTCTGTAAAGCTACTTTGTGACAATGTTATTGTTAAAAGCACTATACAAATAAAATTGAATTGAATTATCAGGATCCTGTTTAACTAAGAAGTTTATTTGTGATGATCTTCAGTTCAGATATGAGGGTTAAATAATGTGTATCTGTTTGCTGAATGCATAAACTACATGATCACTGTTTTTGTAAAACACTTGTTTTAGTTCCTGTTTATATTTAGGACATGTGATTTTGGGCTTGAGGTTTAGGGTGTGCTGTTTAGGACGTGCAGTTTAGGGTGTGCGGCTCAGGGTGTGAGGGTTATGGCTTGAGGTTCAGGGTGTAAGGATTATGGCTTGAGGTTCAGGTTGTGAGGTTCAGGTTGTGAGATTTAGGGCGTGATGTTCAGGGCGTGAGGGTTATGGCGTGAGATTTAGATTGTGATGTTTAGGGCGTGAGGGTTATGGTGTGAGATTTAGAGCGTGATGTTCAGGGTGTGAGGGTTATGGCGTGAGATTTAGGGCGTGATGTTTAGGGTGTGAGGGTTATGGCGTGAGATTTAGGGTGTGATGTTCAGGGTGTGAGGGTTATGGCGTGAGATTTAGGGCGTAATGTTCAGGGTGTGAGGGTTTAGGGCGTGATGTTCAGGGTGTGAGGGTTATGGCGTGAGATTTAGGGCGTGATGTTTAGGGTGTGAGGGTTATGGCAAGAGATTTAGGGTGTGAGGGTTATGGCATGAGATTTAGGGTGTGATGTTCAGGGTGTGAGGGTTATGGCATGAGATTTAGGGCGTAATGTTCAGGGTGTGAGAGTTATGGCGTGAGACGTAGGGCATAGGGCGTGAGGGTTATGGCATGAGATTTAGGGCGTGATGTTTAGGGTGTGAGGGTTATGGCATGAGATTTTGGGCTTGATGCTCAGGGCGTGAGGGTTATGGCATGAGATTTAGGGCGTGATGTTTAGGGTGTGAGGGTTATGGCATGAGATTTAGGGCGTGATGTTTAGGGTGTGAGGGTTATGGCGTGAGATTTAGGGCGTGATGTTTAGGGTGTGAGGGTTATGGCGTGAGATTTAGGGTGTGATGTTCAGGGTGTGAGGGTTATGGCGTGAGATTTAGGGCGTAATGTTCAGGGTGTGAGGGTTTAGGGTGTGATGTTCAGGGTGTGAGGGTTATGGCGTGAGATTTATGGCGTGATGTTTAGGGCGTGAGGGTTATGGCGTGAGATTTAGAGCGTGATGTTTAGGGTGTGAGGGTTATGGCATGAGATTTAGGGCGTGATGTTCAGAGCGTGAGGGTTTAGGGCGTGATGTTTAGGGCGTGAGGGTTATGACGTGAGATTTAGGGCGTGATGTTTAGGGTGTGAGGGTTATGGCGTGAGATTTAGGGCGTGATGTTTAGGGTGTGAGGGTTATGGCGTGAGATTTAGGGCGTGATGTTTAGGGTGTGAGGGTTATGGCGTGAGATTTAGGGCGTGATGTTCAGGGTGTGAGGGTTATGGCGTGAGATTTAGGGCGTGATGTTCAGGGCGTGAGGGTTATGGCGTGAGATTTAGGGTGTGATGTTCAGAGCGTGAGGGTTTAGGGCGTGATGTTTAGGGCGTGAGGGTTATGGCGTGAGATTTAGGGCGTGATGTTCAGGGCGTGAGGGTTATGGCATGAGATTTAGGGCGTGATGTTCAGAGCGTGAGGGTTTAGGGCGTGATGTTTAGGGCGTGAGGGTTATGGCGTGAGATTTAGGGCGTGATGTTCAGGGTGTGAGGGTTATGGCGTGAGATTTAGGGCGTGATGTTCAGGGCGTGAGGGTTATGGCATGAGATTTAGGGCGTGATGTTCAGGGTGTGAGGGTTATGGCGTGAGATTTAGGGTGTGATGTTCAGGGTGTGAGGGTTATGGCGTGAGATTTAGGGCGTGATGTTCAGGGTGTGAGGGTTTAGGGCGTGATGTTCAGGGTGTGAGGGTTATGGCGTGAGATTTAGGGCATGATGTTCAGGGCGTGAGGGTTATGGCGTGAGATTTAGGGTGTGATGTTTAGGGCGTGAGGGTTATGGCGTGAGATTTAGGGCGTGATGTTCAGGGTGTGAGGGTTATGGCGTGAGATTTAGGGCGTGATGTTCAGGGTGTGAGGGTTTAGGGCGTGATGTTCAGGGCGTGAGGGTTATGGCGTGAGATTTAGGGTGTGATGTTCAGGGCGTGAGGGTTATGGCGTGAGATTTAGGGCATGATGTTCAGGGCGTGAGGGTTATGGCGTGAGATTTAGGGTGTGATGTTCAGGGCGTGAGGGTTATGGCGTGAGATTTAGGGCATGATGTTCAGGGCGTGAGGGTTATGGCGTGAGATTTAGGGTGTGATGTTCAGGGCGTGAGGGTTATGGCGTGAGATTTAGGGCGTGATGTTCAGGGTGTGAGGGATTAGGGCGTGATGTTCAGGGTGTGAGGGTTATGGCATGAGATTTAGGGTGTGATGTTTAGGGCGTGAGGGTTATGGCGTGAGATTTAGGGCATGATGTTCAGGGCGTGAGGGTTATGGCGTGAGATTTAGGGCATGATGTTCAGGGTGTGAGGGTTATGGCGTGAGATTTAGGGTGTGATGTTTAGGGCGTGAGGGTTATGGCGTGAGATTTAGGGCGTGATGTTCAGGGTGTGAGGGTTATGGCGTGAGATTTAGGGCGTGATGTTCAGAGCGTGAGGGTTTAGGGCGTGATGTTTAGGGCGTGAGGGTTATGACGTGAGATTTAGGGCATGATGTTCAGGGCGTGAGGGTTATGGCGTGAGATTTAGGGTGTGATGTTTAGGGCGTGAGGGTTATGACGTGAGATTTAGGGCATGATGTTCAGGGCGTGAGGGTTATGGCGTGAGATTTAGGGTGTGATGTTTAGGGCGTGAGGGTTATGGCGTGAGATTTAGGGCATGATGTTCAGGGCGTGAGGGTTATGGCGTGAGATTTAGGGCATGATGTTCAGGGCGTGAGGGTTATGACGTGAGATTTAGGGTGTGATGTTCAGGGCGTGAGGGTTATGGCGTGAGATTTAGGGCATGATGTTTAGGGCGTGCTGTTGAGCCAATCACACTTTTCTGATTCCGATTTCAGCAGGTTGATTAGAGCAGGTTGATTATTTTTGGTTCGAGCTTTCTGTGCAACTTTGGTTTTGTCTTTTATTCCCTTGTTTTAGGTGGCCAGCTGGGATCTTTCAAATTTCTCTTATTTTAAATCTTAAAGCTGGATGTTTCAGGAGTTGATGGATGGGTAAAGATCACACGCTACCAGCAGAAGTGTTTTTAAGTGAAGTAACTTTACTAATTTGGGACACAGCCCTCTTGTTTCTCAGTGAGTAGTATATGTGATAATGATTGACAGTTATGGATGGTGTTGATTTTATCTCTCAGCCACAGAGTCAGCGTGTCGGTGTGATCGCTGTGCTGATGATTATGTGATTTGGAGCAACGGCTTTATTTCCTGAGGTTTATTTTCCATCAGCCGTCTAAATTACTGCTGTAACGCTTCACTTCCTGGATTAGAAATGCTCTACAAAATCACAATTATGCAGGTGAGTTTACTGCAAGCACTAAAACGCTCAAACTCTCTTATTATCCTGAAAACGATAAACGGTTCCTGTGAAAAAAAATTATTTATTTTAACAATAAATCTCTGAAGGAATAAAGGCCACTTTCTGTCTGAAACACGTCTGTCAGCTACTGACGTCCTCACTGAAGATTAGAGGTGTTCATCTCTTCTGTCCACTACGACATTTTCACTCTGATTTATTGCGTTTCATTATAACCCATAATTCTAACTCTCAAATGTGCAATCAAACCCACACTGTACTCACACTCTGAGGTTTTTATTTATTAAAATTGCCAGAACTTTTTGTGCCTATTAAAAAATAAGACCATGTAACCATGTAACCATAACAACGCTGTTCCACCGAGTCCTCGCTAGAACCTAAATCAGATTTAGTATTATTAATAATAATAAAAGTGTATTTTATTTCTCAACATTTAGTCTAACTGCAGCGAAGAGGAGGATGATTTTATTCTGTTTGGCTTTGGAGGCAAAAATAAAATTGTGAGCAGTGAAGTTAAGAAATATTGGCACAGAATTATCTCAGATTCATTAAAAAAGCTGCTTATACCCGCTAACGAGTTTCTCACCACCACTCAGACCTTCATCCTGATTCTTTTCACTCACTTCCTCACTGGACTGTTAATTGATTAATCTGGTGAGAAAGAAGTGTGATTTTCTAAAAAAAAAACAACAAATAAATAAACCCTTGAACTTCTGAAAGCACTCTGCTCTGAGAGAAACACACACATCAGTGTTTTTAAAGCGATCCAGTTCCACTGACCACCATGAGACGAAAAAAACATGCTGGTGGTTTATTAAAAAAAAATCTTTCTCAAATCCACCATGAGCATACCTGACATCACAGCTGAAATATCAGTGCGCGCACACACACACACACACACACACACACACACACAGAGTGGGTTGTGGGTTCGAGTCTTGGGTCCGGCAGGGATTGTAGGTGGGGGGAGTGAATGACCAGCGCTCTCTCCCACCCTCAATACCACGACTGAGGTGAGACCCTTGAGCAAGGCACCGAACCCCCAACTGCTCCCTGGGCGCCGCAGCAAAAAAGGCTGCCCACTGCTCCGGGTGTGTGTGTGTGTGCGTGAGTGTGTTCACTACTGTGTGTGTGTGCACTTGGATGGGTTAAATGCAGAGCACAAATTCTGAGTATGGGTCACCGTACTTGGCCACACTTCACTTCACACACACACACACACACACACACACACGGTCAGCAACATAACAAACACAATGATTTATTTTGTAATGTAGTTCAGGATTTGATCATGTGATGCTCGAGTTGTACAGGTAAAGCTTAATCAGTAACGCTTTATACTAAAGTCTCACATCTTAGTGAACAACCAACAACTCCATTACCCAGAATTCTCAGCTCATGTACTACAAGCCACATCACATGACCCAGTCACATGACTCTGTTCGCAGTCTCCTGATTACTGATCACACACACCTGTCTCCTGTTCTTTAGCTCCTAATATAACCTGGAGCTCCACACACACTTCACAAAGTCTCAGTTGTGTAATCATGAGATATTTACGGAAAAGTAACACAAACTTTCCCTGTGAATGATCAAATTTTACGTGTGTGGTTTTTAGACACTTCGTGTGTTGTTTTCACATGTAGTGCATGTTCTTATTTTTCCATATAATTTTTTTTCATATGATTTGTTCACATGATTAATGTGCATTTAACCCACACACACACACGCACTAACATACTAACATGATAGAGTTTTAATATGAGAAGATGAATTTATTTATAACACATTTCATATGCAAATACAATTCAGAATGCTTTTCAGAAATCAAAGCATGTAAAGAAATAAAAATAAATAAATAAAGATACAGATTAGAAAAGTGCTAGTAAGGGTCAAAGGCACAGGAAAAAGACGAATGTTTTTAGTTTAGATTTAAAGATGGTCAGATTTGGGGCATGTCTGAGATTTGTACAGTAGAGAAGTTAAATGCTGCCTGGCCACACCTGGTTCGGAGATAATTAAAAGCAAAACAAATAAACGAGGAGTAAAGATTAATGAGAAAAAGCAGAGGTGAACAGCGATAGTGTCATCAGAGACAAGCACACAGTTCGAGTACACTGAGGTGAGCCTGAGGTTAATGAGCCGCAGTGTTTAACACTCGGAGGAGATGGAGCATTACGGACTGCCACTGTCACAAAACAACATCTTAATGAACAGGTCTGTGTTTATTAACTGGCCAAATTCACAACTGAGGCTAAAACAAGTTCTAATATTTACATCTGGAGTTGAGAGTTCAGGAACATCAAAGATGGAGTTTTAGTTTTTGCTTGTTTAATTTGTAGTTCTGGATTATAAACAGTTAATGCATGTTTATTTCATTTAAGCAATACTGCATAAACTAGACTTTATCTTCAGCCTGTATCGATAGCCGCTAATGCGTCACTGATGAGGTGTTGTGATGTGCATCGATGTTCTCCACAGTGACGATGCTGATACAGACTTTATAACACACAAACAGAACCAAGTTAGTGCTGGGGAATTTAGCTAGTGAAAGAGAACAACACACAGCAACATGCACAGAAAGATATTTATAAGCTATAAGACCAAAGGTTTGTGGATCATCACACCTGTGTGTCTGGACCATTTCAACCTGGCTCCTGATTAAAGAAGAACTCTTTGATTTTGTTAACATTAACATTTAAATTGTGTAAATCATACATAAGCTGATGACTGTGTTGATTAGTTACTCAGAGTAGGACGTAAATCATCTAACAATTTCTGCAAATACTAAAATATGTAACTCCTGCTGTGTATGGTGCTGAAAAAAGGAGATGATGCTGAGACACGAACCAAGCCTCAGAGTTTTGTCTGATTGATGACATTTTCAGGACATTTTTGAGGAACATTTTGGGCTCAATTGCTCTTTTATGACCTTCAGCTCAGATTGGATTCTGTCTCATGGAGCTTTAAAGCTGTGAATAAAAATACTGTTGGTAAATGAATGAATGTAAATGTGTGCAAATGTGTTGTGGGACTGAGTGAGTGAGCTGAAGTTGAGTGGTGTGATGCGGATGTGTGATGGATTGTCAGTCGTTGTGTCTCTATTTGTGATTATTTGCAGATCATTTCATGGGAAGTGACTGCGGGTGCTGAAGGTCAGAGCAGCGAGTCTGATTGATGTCAGAGAAGGAAAAGCAGGTCATACACTCTGGCTTTTAGAGCACATCCCACGTCCATCAGCCCTGGTGTGTGTGTGTGTCTGTGTGTGTGTGTGTGTGTGGTCAATATCTGTCACTTATCTTCATGAAAACCACCTCCAGATCTTCAGCATCACACAGACATGCCCTGATTTTCTGTTTTTCCTCCTCCTGAAGTGTTCAGTAGAGCTGTCTCATTCACCTCAGATAGTGGACATCTAGTGCACTATCTAGGGTTTAGAAGCCATCATTTCAGGATGTAGTGCACTATGTAGGGAATACAGAACAATACTCCAAATGTCTAGTGCACTACATAGGGGTTAGAATTTAGAAAAGTCTGTATCTGCGCAGCTGAATCTGCCTAGTGCACTACACACAGTACAGAAATAATACAGAAGATAACAATGTGTGTGTGTGTGTGTGTGCCTGTGCCTGAGTACTTATGTGTGAGTGTGTGCGTGTATGTGTGTGTGTGAGAGTGCGCATGTGCCTGAGTGCTTGTGAGTGTGTGTGTTTGTGTGAGTGTTTAGGTGCCTGAGTGCTTGAGTGTGTGTGTGTGTGTGAGTTAAATGTCTGTGTTACAGCCTCATTAGAGTCATTTCTATAATAAATGGAGATTATTGATTATTATCTTAAGGGGATTAGTTCAGGGTTTTTATTCAGGTGGCATTTTGTAGCTGAAAAAACGCAAACACAGCAAATCCGAAGACAATCTCACACAGAAAACTTTTCTGAGCTTGTAACTGATGGATTGCTGTTAAAACTGCATTATATTCTAATTTGGCAGGATTAAGCACCGTAGACAGATGACCATGGTTCTGTATTAATCCTGCTGAATAACTCGTGTTCAGCTGATGTGAAAGCTGTGATATTAAAATACAATGAAGATGAATTTATAAAGAGTAGCACAGCTTTAGGCATGGCCCTGCTGAAGCTGTTTTACAAGTGAAGTTCTGTGAAACTGTATGATTTGTGGCTTTGATTAGCTTCCAGATGTTTAAAGAACACATGTTATTGATTTATTAATTACCTGCAGTGATTTAAACACTGAACAGACCGGATTGATTTAAAATATACAGTAATTTTGTTTAATAGTAATAAACTTTCAAACCCGGTGGGCAATATGAAATTAAAATACAGAACTTGACATATTTTATTGTTGTAGCAAGACAGCAACTTGTCCTTCATAATGCCACATCAACGTGAGTGTCTGCTGTAAGATATTTAAGACTGAATATTTTGAAAGACAACTGAAGAAATATCACGAGCGCTGCTGTGTGCCCCTCTGCACAGCATCTTCAGAACTGAACAGCTTTAAGCTTCCACAGCTTCCCAGCTCAGACTGATCTCACCAAACCTTCCTCACCACCGTTTCTCCATTTCACACATATGAAGCTCTGTAGCAGACATTTCACACCAGATTAGTGAGCTGAACCCACAACCACAGAGGATCGGAGAAGACCAGAGAAAAGCACACTGCCATTGCTCTATGAATGGAACGGCTACGGAATTCAAACACCACGGATCAGTGTGTGTAAATGAAAGGCAGGGGATAATAACACACACCTGGTCCATGTTGACATGACTGCATCATGCAATTCCTGCAGATTTTTCAGGTGCACTTTCATCTCCTGCTCTACCGCGTCCCAAAGGTGTTCTACTGCATTCAGATCCGGTGACTGGGAAGGCCACTGAAGAACACTAAACTCATCATCATGTTCCTGAAACCAGTTTGAGACGACTTTTGCTTTGTGACATGGTGCATTATCATGCTGGAAATAGCCATTAGAAGATGGTAAATTGTGGCCATGAAGTGATGCACACGGTCAATAACAAAACTCAAATACACTGTGGCATTCAAGCCATGATTGATTGGTATTAACAAGCCCAAAGTGTGCCAAGAAAACATTCCCCACACCATCACATCACCTCCACCAGCCTGGACTGGTGACACAAGGCAGGTTGGGTCCATGGATTCATGCTGTTGGTGCCAAATTCTGGCTGACAGAAGTGGAACCCGACATGATCTTCTGCTGTTGTAGCCCATCTGCCTCAGGGTTTGATGTGTTGTGCATTCTGAGATGCTTTTCTGCACACCACAATTGTACAGAGTGATTATCTGAGTTACTGTAGCCTTTCTGTCAGCTTGGCCATTCTCCAGTCTGGCCATTCTCCCTTGAAGTCTCTCATCAACAAGGTGTTTCCGTCCACAGAACTGCCGCTCACTGGATGTTTTTTCTTTATTGCACCATTGTAAACTCTAGAGCCTGTTGTGTGTGAAAATTGCAGCACATCAGCAGTTATAGAAATACTCAAACCAGCCTTTCTGGCACCAACAATCATGCCACGGTCAAAATCACCGAGATCACATTTCTCCCCACTCTGATGGTTGATGTGAACATTACGTGAAGCTGCTGACTGTATCTGAATGATTGTATGCACTGCACTGCTGCTACACGATTTGCTGATTAGATAATTGTATGAATGAGTAGATGTACAAGTGTTCCTAATAAAGTGCTCAGGGAATGTATATCTTGTCAAATACATGTATTGAACTGAGTGATCATAGTTGTAAAAATCATCTTTAAATAATATAATTTGGGAATTTCTATCTATCAAATTAATTTTATAAATAAAATATTTACCAAGAAAAATGAACAGATTAATTATATAGCAGGTATCCTTATTGCAGTCTGTGTAATAAAACAAAATATCAAAAGCTTCTTTCCTTAATATAATGGTCCTTTTTTGTCCTGGATCCTTCATTACAGCAATTCCTAGATACAGCTGGAGAATAAGCGTTCAATACATTCACTGGGCCTCATTTATCAATCTTTTAGTAAAGTGTGTGTGTAAATGTTTGCCAAACCAAACTAAAATTTTCCTCTGGATTTACGAAAGTCTCAGAAATGCAGATTTTTTTCATATTCACATGCATATGCTGACTGTAAAGTGCAAAGTGCGTTCCTGACACAGCTCATTTGCATTTAATGACGCCCACGAAACTCCATAAAGAGTAAAGTGCACTGAGAGCTGGGAGCACGAACTGAGCAATCAGGGTAAAGGCTAAAAGGCAAAAAGTGGAAGTTATTTTGACTCACTTCTGTACCAATAAAAATATCTAATAATAATAATAATAATAAGTGAGCGCTAACTCTTCCATCAGCTGAGGTGTTTGTTTACGGCTTACAGCTCTGTGCAGACAGACCGGCCCGTCCTCCATTTATACACCACCATTTCTTTTGTGGTTTTTCTCTTAATTTATGGGTTTGTGTTGGCTCACTTTCTTAAAAAAAATATTAAAATGACTGGTTTTGACTAAATGTTCTGGATGGAGTTCTTAGTCCCTGACAGAGTGAACCAGCATGAGGATGTGTTTCTGATCGAGACTCTAAAGCTCTTCAGTAAGTGGCTCTGGATAAGGACAACTGCTAAACGCTATAAGTGTAATAAAATAAACAATTTAAACTCCTCAGTATATTCCAGATATAAGAGTCCAGTAATCCATGCAGATTATATGATCTGAAGTCGATCAAATCGATATGAACATTTTTCCAAATTTACAGGATTTTCATGAAAACCAAATTTCTTCTGTAAACAGTTGTATGAATGATTTATGCATAAATCCATTTGTATTCAGCTTGATAAATGTGGCCCAATGTACATCCTCTTAAACCAGGACAAGAGCACACCTAATAATGAGTTCTCTCTCTCTCTGTTTCTCTGAGGATTGTGTATTAGGGCTCTCATTGATCAGGAACAGCAAGCGTGGGTACAAGTGCACAACTGTACAGAGAGGTTGGGACAGATCAGAAAGGATATATAGGAGAATATTTTGAAAAGTCTGAAAGCTTCATTCCCACATCTTTACTGGCTTACAATAACAGCTGTACAACCAGAGGTCCAGCTCGGGTCTCCTTTTTTGAAACTGCACAAAACTCCTACTGAGGCTCCATATGACGACAGCCCAGGTCAGGTCCTCTCATACCAATCCCCTTCTCAACTGCCAAAATACTAACTGTACAAAACCTGAATAAAAACTCATGTTTTAAGAGAACTAAAAATGCAAGTGGACACAAAGTGGAGAACCCATCTGTCCGCACCTCCATCTCAGTGAAGGGCTCTGTACAAGTGTCCTCTGCTGAAGTGGTCTGGAGACCTTCAATGGCGAGTTCTTCACTCTGCAATGCTGACTAATGCTCTCCTGTTTAAGTGAAACCTCACTGCTTCTCCCCTTTGCAGGTTCTGTGGGCAAACAGACCCACTGTTTAACATAGCACAGAATTTTCAGTAGCGTTGGTTTGTGTATTCTCAGAGAAATGGTCACACTAGGATGTAAATATTCCTGCTCTCATTGGGGGCATTGTACATTCAATAATCTTGATGGTGGAGTGGCTGCCGCTTTGTCCCAGGGCGCCCTCATGTCTGTGTTACCTTCTGGCTCTCCCTTTTAGTTACGCTGTCACAGCTGGATTCCCTGCTTGCTCTCTGCACACAAAGTACATTGTCCTTAACCATAATGTAACAATAAGCATACCTAACAATCTCTCTCTTCCTCTCTCTCTCTCTCTCTCTCTCTGTTGAGCTACACATGCTACTCCTGAGATACCAGTGATCCTGACCCCTTCTGCTCTCTGGACCTGCCTGATCCATCCTGATACCCTACTACTGGTTGGAGTTCTCATCGGTTGAGTTCACTTGCTGCTGCTGGGGCCCCATATGGACGGCCTGAAGTTACTGTGGATGGTACCACTTAGAAACCATGAAGATGGCTTAAGACTACAGTTGCTATGATAGTTTTAGGACTGCAATTGCCAAGAACAGTGTTGCACTCAAGTCTCTATCAGTGAACATTTTGATAACTTCACCAAAACAGACTTCATATGAAAATTATAATGGATTTCCTGGTTACACAACTGCACTATTTGTCCATGTAGTACACAGTTATAGAAGGGAATGATTTATAATCGCACTATCGGGTGTCACCCAGATGAGGATGGTTCCCTTTTGAGTCTGGTTCTCAAGGTTTCTTCCTCATATCGTCTGAGAGAGCTTTTCCTCACCACCGTCACCTCTGGCTCCCTCATTAGGGATAGGTTCATAAATTTAATATTTATATCTTGAATTTAAATATTTCTGTAAAGCTACTTTGTGACGATGTCCATTGTTAAAAGTGCTATACAAATAAAATTGAATTGAATTAATTTTTTAGTTGGATAGGCAAAGCTAGCCATTTGGAAGAAAGGAAATGTGTGCAAACAAGAGTTTGTATTCTATAATGGATGATGTTTTTGTTTTTACTGGTAATATGTAATACAATTTAATTCTTCTCATTTTAGAGTAAGAAATCTCAGCTCTGAGTCTGGCCTTCAGGAGGGTTTTTAGCATCAGTTCTGGGTTTAGTGTTCCACTGCCTTTTATTTTGTTTCTTTGTGTGAGCCAGGTAGCTAGTTTGGCCTGACCTTTGGTCTAGCGTTTCGTCTTTATCACAGAATGGGCATGTTGTAGCTATGGTGGAGTCGATATGTGCTACATGACTGTTTGTGGCCACGGCTCCATGCACAATCCTCTGATGAGGGCCCCCTTAGCCTGCTCATGAAGATAGGAACCTAGTGCCTTCTTCTTTGCTTCTAGAGAGTTCCTCTTCCTTGTGGGGTTATTAGTAATTATTTCATTTTCTAGTGTTCCTCTCTAACTCTCTAACTCCTCAATGGTGCCCTTTATTATTGCTTTCATGTGTGTGGTGTATTGCTGGCAAAATATTTTTATTTGTGTTTTCCCAACCTTCTACCTGCCAAAGGAAGCAAACTCTCCCTTCTTCTGTCTCCATTTCTCCCAAAATAATGTAAATTTAAAACAGAAATCTTGATCTTGAAGCAGCTTTATGTTAAAATACCAATAAGATCTGGGCTTGCGGTGCTGGAGAACATAAAATCTACTGTGACCATGTGGTGGTTTGAAAAGCCACTGGGATATATAAAACGCTTTAAAATTTTGCTCCTATCAGTTTTTGTGATATAAAATCTGTCTGGTCTAGCAGCACTTATTCTTGTCTCAGTTGTTTTTAACCATGTGTATTGCTTTACACCCACATTCTTTTCTCTCCAAGGATCTATAAGTCCACATACTTTAATAACTTCATCTAATACTACAGAGGGCTGTATGTGTGGTTCTTCTGCATTCCTGTCTACTGTAAAGTCTGCAGTGCAGTTCCAATCTCCACCCATCACTATAGTGAGGTTACTGCCATATTATATCAGTGCATTTCTTAATTTATAAAACATCTTCACTCGTTCGCTGCCTATATTTGAGGCATAAACATTTACAAATAGAAAACCTGTTCCTCTGATGTTTGCTTGTACCATTAAAACTCGACCCTGTTCTTGCTCAATATTCTGTGTGATATCTGCTTTTAACCTTTTTGAAAATAAAGTTGCTACTCCGGCACTAAAATTCATTCCATGACTAAGAAAGAGTTCTTCCCACCACATCTCCCATTCTGTCTCATTTTCTTTGTCGCTATGTGTTTCTTTCTGTAAAAAAATGTCTACATTAATGTTTTTATGTTTAATAAATTCTGTGACTATAGCTCATTTGTTTCTGTCCCTGCCCCCATTAATATTAAGGGTTCCTACTCTCAGCTTCTCCATAAAAAGGAATAAGAAGAGGAATAGAGAGCAGCTGTATAGAAACAAAAGAGAACCATGTGATGTGACTTAGGCATTTTTTTAAATTTAGTTTTTAAAGATCTGTTTCTTCTTTTGCTTTCCGTAGCTTTGTTGCCATTTTTCGCAAACGGTATCTCTTTTGTTGGCTCAGTTCCTCCAAAGTAGCATCTTTTTGTAGCTTTGATACTGATATTAAAAATTTATCTGCATCTGGAAACAAGTCAGCGACGTCCACAACCTTTCCAAAAGTCTCATCTAGAAAATTGTTAATCTCATCTAATGAGTACATTAAAGGAGCAGCAGTACTCTTTTTCTCCACAGCAGCACTGCCAGTGCTGTTCCCTGCCTCCACAGCACCATGTTCCTCACCCACATCATTAACCTCTGTAACATTTCCATCATTCTCCATAACCACATCAGCAATCTTCACAACAGTTCTCCATGACATTCCAGTGTTCTGCCTAGTCATTTTACTGCTCTCCTCAACCACCACAGCGTTCTCTAGAGTCATACTTGTGTTTTCTGTAGCAGCACCAGCCTCCTCCATACTTACACCATCATTCTCTATTGCTACACTATTGCTCTCCATTAGCATAGCACCTCCTCTACTTTCCTCCACCATGTCATCACTCTGTGCGCGTACTCCACTAACTTCCTCAACTATGCTGTCCACCAGCTGTGAAGCCTGGAGCTCAGCAGATTGTGCTTCATGTGCAGGTTCAGGATCACTGCACTGTCCTGCCTGCTCAGTCTCGGCACTAATCTCAGCAGCAGCAGCAGCAGCAGCAGCAGCAGGTTGAGCAGTAGCCACGCCCCCTGCACTGACCCCGGTCTGCCCGGTGTTCTCACTAGTCTGTGTTTTGTGTGGTCAGATGAGCCTTTTATGCCCGATGTCTCCACATTTAAAGCATTTCATGTTCCCGGCAGTACAGCATGTAGGATCTGCCTTCATGTGTGATTCTGAAGGAGATCTCTAACGAGGGTGCGCGCTGCCCGAACAACATGACGGGCTTCAGCTCCAGGTGTTTACAGCCCAGTGGCACCATTTTAATGATGAACAAAAAAAAATTCTCCACTTACTGTGACTCTGTGCTCGATTAGTTGATCAACCAGTGCATTTTCTTTAATAAATACAACGTCGGCCTTGTACATCCAGGACGCAGACGTTATGTTAGCAAACCCCACCAACTCGCCTACAGCCACTAGCACCTGCTCCATCGTAACTGCGGGACTCGCCTCACAGCGCTCCCTGTGACAGAGCGAGACCAGCTGGGAGTATTTTGTTTCAAAGCCTTTTGGACTCATAGATGTTTTTAATTTAAAGCCGATGAAAGACAGATGCAGCAGAATAAACAGTGTTAAACAGAAGTCTGTCTGTATTTTATCACAGATACTGAGATGAACCTGACTGATCTGTTCATTCCTCTACACTGTTCAACAAGATGAGAAATCTATTTTTCTTTTTTTTTTTGTTTGGACCTTTTCTCCTTCTGTGATGTTACTGTTACATTCACTCTGGAAATAAGAAATCCCCAACCTGGTGAGAGTTTCCACATCAAAAACAACAGCACAGAAATTAAACGACTTTTGTTTGGGGAATTTAAAGGAAATGAAAATGTGAGTCTGCACAGCACACCGGCTCCGAGGCTCTGAACAAGCACATGAGACTAAAGAGAGAGAGAGAGAGAGAGAGAGAGAGAGGGAGGGGGGAAGAAAAGAGGAAAGAATGGATTTGAAGCATTGGACTGAGATGAATGACGACCTGCCAACACACCACACAAACACAAAGGTGAGAATAATGGATGTAAATGTCATCTCCTTTCCTCTCAGCCCTCTCCTGATAATCACCTGTGTGATTCATGATTTTACCAAAATAGTGCAAAAGAAATGAAAGAAAAGGTGTGAAAAAGGGAAAAATGTTCCAGGGTTAGACACAGACATGGAAGACTGTGCACACCTGAGTAGGTTTAATGACAAACATAAAAATTATATCACTAAAAGATGATAGAAACATGACAGCATTTCAGAAAAAAAGGAAAAAAACTACTGAGGATTTAAAAATACAAACCCATGAGCTCTTAACAAACTGCATTGTGTTTCTGTACGAGTAAAAATAATGATCGAGTAAAAAAAGTAAATAAAATTAAAAACAGATTTTAGTTTGTAGCCGATTTATTAATGTGTGGATCTCATCCGAGTCCTTATTTATCAGCAGAGGTTTCTCACTGCAGGTTTTAAAACTTTACAACAGAATGGAGAGCTTCATTGGTGAAAATATAATCATTTTAAATTATTGATCTGAGCTAGCGAGCCATTCTGATGAGTGTGAGAGAGCGAGTGGTTTTACATTAATGAACTCAACGCTACTAACACTTCATCATAACCATTCAGTTTACAGGCCAGTTACTGCAGTTACATATTTACAGCAATGTGGTGAGATCATTAGTGAAAAAGCTTAGACTTTATTTTATTAAAACTAATAAACTACATTATGACTCTGAATAACAGAACCAGGAGAAATATTCTGAGCAACAATGTTATGTCAAGATAACAAAGCTTCTGTTTATTTATTCTCATAAACCGTACAGCAGGTGGTAATGAAATATATATATAAATAAATATATATATATATATATATATATATATATATATATATATATATATATATATATATATATATATATATATATATATAAATATATATATATAAATAAATAAATAAATAAATAAATATATTCTCAGCTCAGTGTGAGAAATGCAGCGTACACTGCAACATATGTAGATTACCTCATGTGGAATTACAGCTCACAGGTTCACTCACTAAAGAACACCTTCTGATGGATTCTCAGGCTGTGGGGTGTGAGATACACACACACACACACACACGACACACATGATACAGATACAACACACACACACACACTCACACAACACACACACAAGCAGCAGTAAGTGGAATAAGAATGCCGATACTGAGAGTAATAACAGGGCAGAGGTTTCTGGATTTTCTCTGTATAGTATTAAAGTGAAAGTGAAATAAACAGGAAGTTCACTTCAGACCTGCAGAGAGACAGAGTGAGGTTAGTGATGCCTTCCAAAGAAATTGAGATTTTTTCCCCTGTGTCAATCGATAAAGCATTTTGTTTGTTGAGATGTGAGATGAGAAAGAGCATCTCGCTGTGGAGAAATGAAATTTTCCACTAATCAATCCTTACAGGCGTGAAGAGAAAGAAGAACGAAAACTTCATTGCACTGCTTCCAAAGAGATACACAATTCACCCACAAGAACTTTATATCAGGAAACACATTCAATTCATAATAATCAGTGATGAAATACACCACATTTTTCAACACACAGTATTATACAGCATGTGGTTCATTATGAAGTTGTGAAACCTGCATAGGGCAGAAAAACACGGCAGCCATTTGCACAGTCAGGCTGAAGTGTTAATGAACACTACATACTCAGTCCTGATGGGAGAAACTGATGAACGCTCCCCTGAATCTGTGGTGGTTTTACTCGAAACAGGAATATGGCAGTGCGTTTGAGTCCTCTATTAGAGCAAATCACAATTACAAATGAAAATAAATTGTGTAGGTGGCACTTCTGAGCAGCGCACCTGCTCCTGAGATAAAGTCTGAAGTCAGCAAAATGCATTCTTATTTTAGAAAAAAAATCTAAAGAAGCATTACAGTGCGTCTTTCTTGGAAAAGGTATTAAAGTTTGAAAGCGCTGTCAGACCGAAGTGTGACTGTGACTGATCATTTAAATTAATCCTGAAGGAGAAATGGTAGAGTTTATCTTTTGTGTGAAAGCTGCATAATGAGTGACTGATAAACATGATAAAATCTCTTCTGTGATGTGGGGATATTATACGTGTTCTCCTCTACAGAGCGGTGTTAGCATCATAAACAGCATCACTTCTGAGATGCCAGTGATCCTGACCCCTTCTGCTCCTCCTCGCTGCCTGACCCATCCTGATGCCCTACTTCTGGTTGGAGTTCTCATCGGTTGAGCTGCTCGCTGCTGCTGGGGCCCCATATGGACGACCTGAAGAACTGTTTGGATTGCTGGGGATGGCGCCACCTGGGGGCTGTGGAGATGGTGCTGCTTGGGGATCACATATGGGGAGCTGTACTGTACTGTACTGTAATGGCTTGGGACTGCGATTGCTGTAGTGGCTTTGGGGCTGCAGTTGCCACGAGCAGCTTCGTACTCAGGACTCCATCAGTGGACAGTGGATAGATTTTAACCAGCCGGACCTCTTGCGTCCATGTAGTACACAATAATAGAAGGGAATGATTTATAATCGCACTATCGGGTGTCACCCAGATGAAGATGGTTCCCTTTTGAGCCTGGTTCCTCTCAAGGTTTCTTCCTCATATCATCTCAGGGAGTTTTTCCTCACCACCGTCACCTCTGACTCGCTCATTAGGGATAAATTCACATATTTACAATATATTTTTGTGAATCCATTTATTTCTGTAAAGCTGCTTTGTGACAATGTCCAATGTTAAAAGCGCTATACAAATAAAATTGAATTGAATGGAATTGAATCACAGGTAGCATCAGCACCATGGACACTAGCAGATGCAAACATCAGCCCCAAAAGCAGTGGTGGCTCAGTAGTGGAGGCATCGGACTACTGCTCGGAAGGTTGTGAGTTTAAATCCCATGGCATGGCTAAGCTGCTGCTGTTGGGCTGTTGAGGAAAAATCCTTTAATCCTAACTGCTCAGTTGTGTCCCAACTGTAAGTTAGTTTTGGTAAAAGCGTCAGCCAAATGAGGTAAATGTAAAAACATCACGGTGAGCATTTACAATTAAATTTCACTCATTTGGCTGCCGCTTTTATCCAACGTGACGCGCCTGAATTCACATCAGTTGCAGCACGTAAAAGACATTATCAGTTAATCCACACCGGACACGTCTCAGCTGCGTTCCTGTACGAGCTCCTGCCAGGAGAAAGGGAAACAGCGCACTTCGGTTTTAATCTGCTCTGGAAACTCCAGCATTTCATTATCAGAGGAGGTGAATTTACATTTTCTGCAAGGTTTTTTTAGAAAGTTTTTTTACTTTACAGTATTCAATATTTAATCATTAATGGCAAACACGCCCACTCTCCTCTCTACCACACTGACAGACCTGTCCTGTACACTGATCACGCCCACCTGATGCGAATTACACAATAACATTCAGTGGATTTCAGTGGACTTCTCATGTGTGTGAGTGGAAAAGAAAAAGCATAAAACATGAGAAGAGCAGAATGTGGGCTGGAGCGTGTTCTTAACTGTACATCTGTACATTCAGCTATCAGCAGGAAAGTGCAAAATATATGATATTAATGAAAGGGAGTGTGTGATGAGACATTGCAGGATAAGCAACCACCCGCCCATCCACACACACACACACACACACACACACACACGCACGCACACACACTTCAGAACTTATTGATAAGACAGCCTGAGGGATTCAGATCACCTCTCAGTGATACTTTCACAGCTTGAGATTTATCACAGCTGCTGTGTGTGTGTGTGTGTGTGTGTGTGTGTGTGGATGTGTGTGTGTGGGTGAAAATAGCTCAATAATTCACTGTCATTTTATTTAGCTAACTTTATCCCACCCCCATACACAAACAAAGTAAATAGACTAATATATGATTGTTGCCATGGTTACCGCTCTGAGGACGTTATCTCACTCTTTTCTCGCCACTTTTCATTAAAACTTTTCCGCATGGTTGCCTTTAAAGAAATCAATCTTTACTGTGTAAATAATCTGTTTGTTTAATTGCATTAGTGAAAAAGTAAGCATTAGTTTAAACCATTAGTGATGATTGTTGTCATGGTTACAGTCTAACATGATGACGGTATGAGGATTAGAGCTGAAAGAGATATAAAAAGAAGACAAAAATGACGTGTTTCTGTTACTCACTGTCTCACTGTCTCATTATCTCACTGTCTCGCTGTCTCCCTGCCTCAGTGTCTCAGCGTCTCACTGTCTCCCTGCCTCAATGTCTCAGCGTCTCCCTGCCTCAGTGTCTCACTGTCTCATTATCTCACTGTCTCGCTGTCTCCCTGTCTCACTGTCTCGCTGTCTCCCTGCCTCAGTGTCTCAGCGTCTCGCTCTCTCAGTGTCTCAGCGTCTCGCTGCCTCAGTGTCTCAGCGTCTCCCTGCCTCAGTGTCTCAGCGTCTCCCTGCCTCAGTGTCTCAGCGTCTCGCTCTCTCAGTGTCTCAGCGTCTCGCTCTCTCAGTGTCTCAGCGTCTCGCTCTCTCAGTGTCTGGGTCAGTGAGAATTGTCTGAAACACTTTCCTCTGTGATGAGAGTGTTGACGTCTCCCTGCTGTGAGCTATTATAGAAAACATTTTCAGCACACTTCACTTTCAGAAAGCAGCGTGATGCGTCCTCAGTGTCCCGAGGGTAATGACGCCTACAGCCATGATCACCGCACACTGCACCACACCATCTGCCTCCTCACCTCTACAACTCACACAAGCTTTCAGTGGTCATGTTTTAGCGCAGGAGAAGCTGAATAATACATGTGTAAAGCTTTTACTCTCAGAGTCTGTGTGCAGCAGTGTTCCTGAGAACAGGAAGTAAGACAGGAAGTCTGGTAAGCAACCAGCGGCTAAAATAAAACTCATGAAACTAAAATAAATAACATCACTCTGAGGATATTTTAAGGACGTCCTCAAACTGGGAGAGTGATGGAGCAGACTCACCGGCGTCAAGTGCACTCAGGACGTCTGGCTGAAGAGCAGGTCGACTGATTCAGTGTCAATCCTGTCAAAGTCACTCAATCAAGTGATCCAGAGCAAGTGCACTTTACAGTAAACACACCGTCCTCATTGTCCGACCCATACCTTACCATGGAATTAGAGTGTCATGCTGTAATAAAAAAACACTTCAGGTGGACACGATGGATATTAATCCTCATTAATTTCTCATCAGGTAAAAATGAAACATTGAAGAATGCTAATCAATTTCACAATTCATCATTCTATAGAAAGACATCACTATGTTTTACAGTGAGCATTATTCACTTTATTCACACATTAATCAGATTAATGAATGAATTTAAATATTAACACAATTAAACTGACATCACTGACATGTTACATAGAAACGTGTGATTTAATGCACCAGAGTGAGTAAAAAACACAACCAGAATCCGCTTTAGCAAAACATTACCACTTTTTGTTTTTAATGATAAAAAAATCTATTGTGAAATAAAAATGATTGTAAAAGATGATTAATTGTGGAGCGTCCTTCTGATTTCAAATTAATGGAGAAATAAATATGTTTTAAAATCATTTTTGAAAATAATGATCAGATCTGGATCAAATATTTAACCGAGTCATAAAGAGGCACAATAAAATTAAAAAGACAGAGAGACAGAGAGAGAGATAGAGAGAGAGACAGATAGAGAGAGACAGACAGTGAGAGACGGAGAGAGAGACAGATAGAGAGGCAGACAGTGAGAGACAGTGAGAGACAGAGAGAGAGACAGATAGAGAGGCAGACAGAGAGAGAGAGAGACAGAGAGAGAGAGAGACAGAGAGAGAGAGAGAGAGAGACAGTGAGAGAGAGAGAGAGAGAGAGAGAGAGAGAGACAGATAGAGAGACAGTGAGAGAGAGAGAGGCAGACAGAGAGAGAGAGAGAGAGAGAGAGAGACAGTGAGAGAGAGAGAGAGAGAGAGAGAGAGAGACAGATAGAGAGACAGTGAGAGAGAGAGAGGCAGACAGAGAGAGAGAGAGAGAGAGAGACAGTGAGAGAGAGAGAGAGAGACAGATAGAGAGACAGTGAGAGAGAGAGAGAGAGACAGTGAGAGAGAGAGAGAGACAGAGAGAGAGAGAGAGACAGTGAGAGAGAGAGAGAGACAGAGAGAGAGAGAGAGACAGTGAGAGAGAGAGAGAGACAGAGAGAGAGAGAGAGACAGAGAGAGAGAGAGAGACAGTGAGAGAGAGACAGATAAATTTATGTTTGTTGTGTGATTAGAAATTGGAACCCAGTTACATATTTTCTGAGTTAATTCTAGACACAAATTCACAACAGGTGGAAGATTAGCATCAGTCACATGATCACACCCTCGACCAATCACAAGCCACCATGAGGACAGCCAGAACTAATGGAGTAACATCACACTGATCAGAGCTGACAAGCAGAACTCATCGATTATACTGATCGGCTGAAGGAGTGTGTGAAAGTGCTGATAGTTACAGCTGGGTACAGGCATCACTAATCTCACACACACACACACGCGCGCACACACGCGCACAGACACACACACACACACACACACACACAGGCGCACAAACACAAAGTACAAACCTGTGTTTATGGCTCTGACAATTTTCTTTCTCTGGAATTTAAATTAGAGAAAATAAACAAAACTTTTAAAAATAAAATAAATACGTGGATAATCAGAAATAATATTAATCAATAAACATATTTAAGAGTAAAAACAATGTGACAGTGAAGACAGCCAGCATCCTGATGGTGTCACACACTGACCTGCACTCTGTGTGTGTGTGTGTGTGTGTGTGTGTGTAATTAACCAATAATATAGCAATAATATAAATACAATAATATAAAATATGACCATTTCAGTGGGAGGTAAACACACAGAGTAGTTTAGTAAATACACAAAATCCTCAATTTCAGTAAAATTCCTCTCACAGATGATCTTTCTGTTGGGGTGTTTATTCAAGGTGTTTAATCGAGGTGTTTAATCAAGGTGTTTATTCAAGGTGTTTAATCGAGGTGTTTAATCAAGGTGTTTAATCGAGGTGTTTATTCAAGGTGTTTAATCGAGGTGTTTAATCAAGGTGTTTATTCAAGGTGTTTATTCAAGGTGTTTATTCAAGGTGTTTAATCAAGGTGTTTATTTAAGGTCCTTATTTGAAGTGTTTATTCAAGGTGTTTTAAGTGTTTTATGGTTATGGTGTTAGTGGAAGATTTTTACAAAAAGTCAGAGATTTGTCTATAAACTCTAATGAAGAAACAGAAGCGTTACAGCGAAACAGGAAACAGAATCAGTAAGTAATCAGTGACACTGTGGGCGTGTCCCGAAGCACACACCCTGTCCACTGTATAGTGTACATAAACACCAACATCTCGATGGTAAAGCTCTTTACGATTGAGACAGACCCAGTACATCAGTCTTTCAGACAGGAAGTGCTGCTTAAACTGTTCATAATAGATCTTTTTACAGCGTTATTGGAACACAGCCGTGTAAATGATAAGGCTCCATCTGAAGGATGTGTTAATGAAGTCGGCTTTCATACAATTGGGCTGAAAAAGGGCCATAAAACACCTTTTATTATGATGAGTTGAACTCTGAATCGTGATGAAAGGAAAGCTCGGAGCTGAGGGTAATTACTTTTTCTTTTATAAATCAGGCGTTCAGATGGCGAGAGGACAGAAACGGTAGACGAGCTCAAAAATGAAACGGGAAAATAATAGCTCTTATTACTACCTTCTTTAATCCTCAGGGCTGAAATATCAAGATGTAAGTGA
>NC_069734.1:162500-172500 GCF_027358585.1 Pangasianodon hypophthalmus | reverse complement strand
TTATACAGTAATGAAAAGGAAAATGTATTTTTTACTGTTTAGCATTTTAATGTTTGCACTTCAGATGTATTTTAAACAGCATTACTCTGATTTAAACAATATTAATCTGAATTTGATTAAACTTATGGACGAAATGGCACAACGTCTGTGCACACAATCAGACACGCCTCCAAGCCAACCAATCAGCATTCACTTGGCGTACAACACCGAAGATACACACATTGCGTAGTTAGCTCATGAGCAGACTGTGCTCTAGCTCGTCTCTGCATCTTTGCATGCCATGATTACCCATGATCCTCCTCTCCACGTCACAACGCTAATACACATTAATGCAGAAGTATAACTCATCCTTCAGCCTGCAGCTCAGAGCCGAATTAACACAGAGGGTGAGGATGGAGGATGAACAGAGGAACAGCTACTTAATATAATTATATAGTATTGTATGATACAGATGGTTCCAGAATTATTGGCACCCTTCATGAACACATATTAGTATATAAAATGACCAATGCAGTATGTGATGTTGATGTTGTTATAGTTTTATTTTAACACAAAACAAACACAAGTGCTATATACAATCTAATCTTAACTTCCTGGCAGAGGCAACCAGGTTTTAGATTGAAATATCCCAGTGTTCAGCAGAATTCCTGATGCTATCGGCCTTCTTAAGATCCACAAAACAGACTCAAAGTCTTACAGATTTTACAGATTACAGATAGAGATTGTTTTCCTGATTGGCTGATGGCTAACTGTTGATATTAATGCTTCATGATCGCAGTTAAATTTCAGGACTGATATATGAGCAACAGTGCAGAAATGTTTTAATTAAAATCATCAGGAAGAAACTGAGATAAAACCCTCTGAGACATAACCATAGCAACTACTGTAGTCTTTTATATATAAATATATATACACATACATACATACAGTCAGTCCGGAAGTATTTGGACAATGAGAGTTTTTGTGATTTTGCCTTTATACACCACCACAATGGATTTGAAATAAAACAATCAAGATGTGATTGAAGTGTAGAGTTTCAGCTTTATTTTAAGAGTTTCCACAAAAATATGGTATTTACCATTTAGGAATTACAGCCATTTTTAGCAAAGTACCTCCATTTTCAGGGGCTCAAAGGTATTTGGACAATATGGTATTTGCTCAAAGGTATTTGGACCAGGTGCGGTCCATTCCCTCATTATTTCAAGACAAATGAAGCAGATAAAAGGTCTGGAGTTGATATCAGGTACTGAGTTGGCATTTGGCAGCTGTTCGACTGGAGCTACCAATATGAAGTCCAAGGAGATCTCAATGCAAGTGAAGGAGGCCATCATTAGGCTGAAAAAACAACATAAATCTATAAGAGAGAGAGCAAAAACCTTAGGTGTGGCCAAATCAACAGCTGGGTACATTCTTAAAAAGAAAGAAAGCACTGGTGAGCTCAACAACATCGAAAGGCCTGGAAGACCACGGAAGACAACTAAAGTGGATGATCGCAGAATCCTTTCCTTGGTGAAGAAAAACCCCTTCACAACATCAACAGAAGTCAAGAATACTCTGGAGAAGGTAGGCGTATCATTGTCAAAATCTACAATCAAGAGACGCCTTCATGAATGTAAATACAGAGGGTTTACAACAAGGTGCAAACTACAGGTAACATTTAAGAACAGGAAAGCCAGATTACACTTTGCCAGAAAGCATCTAAAAAAGCCTCCCATGTTCTGGAATAAGATTCTTTGGACTGATGAAACCAAGATTAACTTGTACCAGAATGATGGGAAGAGAAAAGTATGGAAAAGAAAGGAACAGCTCATGATCCAAAGTATACCACATCATGTGCCAAACATGGTGGAGGCAGTGTTATGGCATGGGCATGTATGGCTGCCAATGGAACAGGCTCACTGGTGTTTATTGATGATGTGTCTGCTGACAGAAGCAGCGAGATGAATTCTGAGGTGTAAAGGGCTATACTCTCTGCTCACATTCAGCCAAATGCTACAAAACTGACAGGACGCCACTTCACAGTGCAGGTGGATAATGACCCTAAACATACTGCGAAAGCAACTCAAGACTTTTTGAAGGCAAAGAAATGGAATATTCTTCAATGGTCAAGTCAGTCGCCTGATCTCAACCCAATAGAGCTGCTTTTCACTTACTGCTGAAAGTCTACACTTCTATCACATCTTGATTGTTTTATTTCAAATCCATTGTGGTGGTGTATAAAGGCAAAATCACAAAAACTGTGTCATTGTCCAAATACTTCCGGACCTGACTGTATATATATATATATATATATACATGTATTTAAATATTTAAATATAGAAAATTAATTTGTGTGTGTGTGTAGCTAAATACAACTAAAGTGAGCTGTTTGTTTGATGTTGAACAAACTCATAAGCAGATGAAACAGGAGTAGCTAAACAAGGGATTAAACGATGATTAAATCAACACTGACAGCTGAAATGAGTCTGGAAACATCCACGCATTATGGAATTGTTAATATTTATTTTCTGTATTTAATCTGAGTGTTTAATTTGTCTGTGAGTGACACAACAGCTTTAATGCTCTGGTAATTTTGTTCATTTGGAAGACATGAGTGCTAATTAAAACACAATTATAAACATGTCCAAGTCATTAAATCATCAGCGTGACAATAACGCTCAGATTTTCATCAGTGTGAACATTTCACTCGACTGCTGATGGACCTGATGATGGAGTTTATCTGTGTGATGAACTCCTTCAGTACAGCAGCAGCGTAACTGCGTCCCAACTCCATCTGTGTGTGCGTGCGTGTGTGTGTGTGTGTGCATGTCTGGCTCTGTGTGTGTGTGTGTGTGTGTGTGTGTGTGTGTGTGTGTGTGTGTGTGCATGTCTGGCTGTGTGTGTGCGTGTGTGTGTGTGCATGTCTGGCTGTGTGTGTGTGTGTGTGTGTGTGTGTGTGTGTGTGTGTGTGTGTGCATGGCGCTCCAGATTCTCCCCTCTCAGATCATCAGCCAATCACAGTTGAGGAAGTTCAAGAAGCCAGTCCAGACTGATGGATTGATATTTTTCTCCAGAGACTGAAATATGTCTAATGTAATGATCACAATACCTCTCTCTCTCCCTCTCTCCCTCTCTCTTTCCCTCTCTCCCTCTCTCCCTCTCTCTCTCCCTCTCTCCCTCTCTCTTTCCCTCTCTCCCTCTCTCCCTCTCTCTTTCCCTCTCCCCCGCTCTCCCTCTCTCTCTCCCTCTCTCTTTCCCTCTCTCCCTCTGTCTCTCTCTCTCCCTCTCTCTCTCTCTTTCGTGCTTTATTAACATGACTGTTTTAACAATGTTAAAGCAAATTAATATAAAAGTTCTATAGACAAACAATAACAACAAATAAAGGAAAAGAAAAACAGTAATGAATAAAATAAACACTAACATGAACAGACCTTAATGAAATGAACAGATGTATTACAGAAAGATATGCAGTGTTTAGTTAATTTATATAAATGACAGCTGTATAAAATATTATAATAGATGGTGTTAGGATTGGATTAGATTAAATTGGATTAGATTAGATTAGATTAGATCAGTGTGTGTTGTATGATGGAGTGAATATGAGCGGAGCTGTGAGCCGCACACTTCCTTCATGTTCCGCTGAAACACAGCTCAGTTTGTGCTCAGAGCTCAGAGAGACGTTTGGGATGATGGCTGTGAGTTTACGCTGATGTTCCTGGACAGATCCGAGTGAAGAGCGTCTCTGATTCTGCTTCCTGTAGCTCACAGTGCGTACAGAGCCTCTGTTCTCCGGGTCTTTAGGTTTTAGTGTGTCTTCCTTTTTCAATTTCTAAATTGTGATCTCTCACTGTATATTTAGTCAGAATGTGTCTTTCTTTCAGGTTCTTGTTCATCAGATATTCAGCTGACTGGATTCGTGTGTTTAGAGTCATGACTTTAAAAATGTTTTAGAGAATGAAAAGTGCCTTATAGTAATAAAAAATATTCTTATCACAGCGTCTGTTACTGTTGCCTCCGTCTCCGCCACTGATCCAGGAGCTGTGACGCTCTGCTCGTATCCAGATCCCGATCCAGCCCAGACTTTACTACTCTCACACTCAACTGAACTCTAACACACCTGCCCTCTGCTCAATCAGCTCAGTGTGTTTAAGAGACTCGGTATTTCTCTGTATTTCTGTTTGTTTGATCTCTGTGTGTTCGAACACGATCACAGCTGATTTAGATTTTTTAATAAAGATTTCCTCACATGCTTACATCCACTATTTATTTATTTATTTATTTGCTTTAAACAGGAAGTTGTGTGTAATCAGGAGGTTATGCTGTAACAGATTAATGTGCACTTTTTTATTAGACTGATTTATTCATTTACTCTGAATCTCATTATTTTTATGTTCTAGCACCGAGTCGGTTCTCAGATTCCTGACTCGTCTCCTTTACAAATAAAATAAGGGCTGAATTCAGACAGATGGAGAACATTAGAGCGAACAGTATCTGGTGGAAACGCAGCACCGCTCACTTTTTTGTTTTGGGAACATGCTGGTACTGCGACAGGAATAAAAAACTTCATATGGGAAAAAACTACAGCGAGATGAAAAACGATGAAAAATGACACTGAGAATCAAACCTGTGACAAACACGCCACTGTACGACGGCTCGGGGAAATTTATTCCCATAAACGCATTAGCTTTAGACAGCTAATCTAAAGTGCCTGAACTCTCCAATTCTCATAACATCCACTTTTTTCCTGACATTTTGAGAAACGAGAACGAGGTGAGGGAATTTCCCAACAAACACAGCGAAATGCTCTCCATGAAATAACCTGAGAGAAGAACGTGTGATAAGTGTAGCGCAGTATTTACCGGCCTGTCCTCTGAGTTTAACTGTCAGAGCGTCTCGGCGTGATGGAGGACAAACCCAGAACCACAAGCAGGAGAATCAATCACAATCCACCGCTCGCTGAGAACGGGAATGAACGCAGTGAATTTATCTAAAATATTATCTAAATAGATATATAGAATAGATTTCTATACTTTCAATATCAGGAGATGAATAAAAATAGACCAGGAGCATCTTTGCTCCTTCAATCATAAAAATAAAAGGGTTAATGAATATGCAGTTTGAAAACACTCCCATTTCTGTTCGGTCCCTGGTTTAATGGGGGCGGAGCTTATGTTCATTCTGACAAACCAATCACAGCCCTGATCATGTGACATCACAACAATAGTTTACCTGTTAGATAGAGAACACTTGCTAGTGTGTATGCACACAGGCTAAAATTATTATATTTTAATTTATTATTATTATTATTATTATTATTATTATTATTATTATTGTTGTTATTGTTGTTGATATTGTTGTTGTTGCAGACTACAGCAGATACTAAATCATTTAACAGAAAACCTTCTTTCCAAACCTGTGTGTGTGTGTGTGTGTGTGTTTGGGAGAAGATAAAATTATTTAGACAGCTCAAATGAAAGTGTTGTCACAACTTATAATCATTTAGTTTTAAAGGAGAAGGAAACGGACGAGCGGCGGATTGCTTTCACATTTGTTCCTGTTGATTAGACAAGAGCAGGAATAAGAGATAATAAAATACACACTGAAGCGTGCACAAAACATCGTGATAATTTAATCATCACACCCACCCGTACGCCTTTGATTTATTACACCTCATAATTCATTAAGACTTATAATTCCAGGTTTAATTAAGAACATTGATCACGAGAATGAACAAAAGGAGGAAAAAGCTCAGCACTGAGGAAGATTACGACTTATCCTCGCTTTGTTCACTTCCTGTCTGAGAGCCACGAAGGAGAAGAGAGACACTGGTGACTAGATGCCTGTAAAAACAAGGGAGAAAGAAAAGTAGAGAATGTCTAAAAACTAGAAACACTACAAACAAGGGACTGACTGCACTAGACACTTATAAACTAAAAGCACAAACATCAGAAATAAGAGTTGAGGGAAACTATGATCTGGAAACTAGGGAAAATAGAAACTAGACACACTGATCAAACATTAAACATAAAGAAACCAATAAAGGAGTGAACCAATCAGAAGGCACGGCGACTGCTTTCTCAGAGGAGGACACATGCTCCTTCCAATTTAGACAAAATACGACACGTTATTTCAGCTGTTTATCCCTAAAGTTCAGCTGTTTATCCCTAAAGTTCTGGTGTTTATCCCTAAAGTTCTGGTGTTTATCCCTAAAGTTCTGGTGTTTACCTCAGAAACACTGCCTAAAAATGCTGCCTACCTAGGGAGCCTACTGCTGAATGGAACACAGGGCAAGTGAAGATAACTATGATATTCTGTGTGTGTTGAATATCAGGATTTAATATAGAGCTGATACTTAGTCTATACGTGTGTGTGTGTGTGTGTGTGTGCGTGTGTGTGTGTGTGTGTGTGTGTGTGTGTGCGTGTGTGTGTGTGTGTGTGTGTGTGCGTGTGTGTGCGTGTGTGTGTGTGTGTGCGTGTGTGTGTGTGTGTGCGTGTGTGTGCGTGTGTGTGCGTGTGTGTGCGTGTGTGTGTGTGTGTGTGTGCGTGTGTGTGTGTGCGTGTGTGTGTGTGCGTGTGTGTGTGTGTGCACTCTCCTCCTCACCTGCCTTTAAATAGTAATGCAGTAATCAGTAGAATGATGAAGTTCCTCAGGAGGACAAACAGGACGAGGGGAAGGTCAGAAGATGAGTGTATCTCTCTCTCTCCCTCTCTCTGTGCTGGAGGGATGGATGGAGTGATGGGGGAATAGCGAGGTAGAGGGATAGAGGGCTGGGGGTTTGAGGACAGTGGAGTGTGTAGATGAGTGTAATGAGCTCGTCTCTGCTCCATACCTCCTGGGGTTTCTATAAAATCTGTAATGAAGCCTCACAGGCAAGAGGAAGTGGCCCACTGTCTCCACACCTGCTTCTATCTATCTATCTATCTATCTACTTTTTTTAAAACTTATTTTGGTTCTTCTTTTAAGCAGTTGAACAAAAACTGCATTAATAACCTCACACCATTCTCACTTCATTCCTTCTTTCTTTTTGACTTTTGTTACCCGTCCGTCACTGTTATATAATCATTTAATCACGCTCTCACCGTCTTTTGCTGTGGATCACAGTCCCAAAAAGCTGTGACTCACACGACCAGCCTTCAGATTAAAGACACAACAAAGACAGAGAGAGTGAGACAGGTGAGGAACGGTGAACCTGTGACATTTCTGAGAGAAGAGAGACGCTTTAATCCCCAAACTTCTCTCCTCCTTTCACTGATTAACAGCTGAGAGGTGTAAAAGCTTTAACACTGCATGAGATCTTCATCAGTGAAGAGAGAAGAGAGAGAGAGAGAGAGAGAGCGAGAGAGAGTCTTCTTCTTATTTCCTTCTTATTGCTATTATTTTACTGAAGTTTTTTAAAAATTGTGTGTAAATGTGTGTAATTTTGCCAATGCTCACTCTGTGGCTCTCTCACTCTGCGACCGTCTCTCTCTGCGGCTGTCTCTCTCTGCGGCTGTCTCTCTCTGCGGCCCGGCATCGGCTACTTTCCAATTAATACTGTAGTTAAGAGATGAATGGCTTTTAGTCTCTCTCTCTGTCTCTCTCTGTATGTTTTGCTCTCTGTCTCTCTGTAGGTCTTGCTCCCTCTCTCTCTCCCTCTCTCTCTCTCTCTCTCTCTCTCTCTCTCTCTTTCTCTGTTTGTCAATACGCTCCATTTGTAGCTTTAGATTGCTCACTGGTCTATAATTAATTTGCCACTATTGACATTCTGAGAAACTAATTCAATTGTGGATAAATGGTGTGAGCCATGTGGATTATAAAACTCTGGAGCTGGAGTAGAACTGCAGTCTCTGATTAAATACAATTCAGACGAAAGCTTCACTCGCTTACTGATGCTCTGCTTCCGTTTATATCTCGTTTTTGTTGTAACCGAACGTAGCTTTTCTAAAAACATCCATCAACGTAAGATGAAAGAAACGAGATAAATCAGTTATTTAATGAGATAATATTAAACATGTAAATCATTTAAAAGAGGAAAATAAAAAGAGTAGAAATGTACATATAATTAAAAATTAATGATCATGCTCTTATGCAATTACACATACACAGTAAAAATACACATATAATAATAATAATAATAATAATAATAATAATAATAATAATAATATAAAAAGAATCTAATCTCATGAATATAAATTTAAATAAATCAGAGAGACATTATGGAATTTTGTTTTCCATTTTTCATATGAATGAAGTAAACAACACTAACCCCGCCCACAACCCCACCCATATCCCCGCCCACAACCCCGCCCACAACCCCGCCCACAACCCTAACGTTAATCTTCATAACATGCCATATGCTCTCAGATAAAAGGGCACTGAGCTGCACTGCTTCTTGTCACTGGAGTGAAACCATCATGTGTACCTGCTCTGTACCTTTAGTGCTAATGTGAATGTAGAAACTTTATAAATGATTTAACTTTATAAATGATTTAACTTTATAAATGATCCATAACTGGACCATAAGGAGCACTCTTATACCTTTCAATAGCTTTTAGTATAAAGCTTTGAAGGTAAACTGCACTTTCCAGGTAAAAGATACACAGTAATGTACAAAAATGTACCCTTGTTGATTCCACGCCAGTGTAGCGCCCTGCTTAGTGAGAACCTGTGAAACAAAAACGTCCTGGTTTCCAATTACAGTTAAAATTCATTAAAATAATTTCACTACAAATAATTTACTTTTAAAAACTGGAGCTCTTTTAAACTTTATACCATTTTGTTCTACGGCCCAGACGACACCACCGCCGCGAGGGGAACGCCACAGCTGGGTGTGTTTTTATTCTGGTTCTCTGGGTCGTGATTAACGATCAATAATTTTACTTCATTCCAAAACCACACACAATAATAATAATAATAATAATAATAATAATAATAATAATAATAATAATTTAAGTTAAAAGTCTTTCTTACAGGCTCAGCTGTGTTTCTGGGATCTGAACTCACAACCTTGTGGTGTTTAATTCCAGTCCACAGAGAACTCTGGTTCAGAATATAAAATTAAACGCACACTTCATTATAACAAAATAAAGTTGTTAAGTGAAGCTGCACAGTTCCTGTGATTTCCTCTAAGAGTGTGTAGCGAAGATTGTGATTTCCCCTGTGTGTGTGTGTGTGTGTGTGTGTGTAAATTACAGCGTAATGAGGGAAGAGCACAGTGACCCTGTTAAATGAATAAAACACAGCGGTGGGAATTTCTCCTGTTTCAGTCTCGTGTGAAGCTGCTGCGTTCTGCGAGAGTGAAAACACACGTTTATTAGCGAGATTAGCAAATGCGCTATGTTTCACTGTTACGAGGGTTTTACTGTAAATCACAGCTGAGTCTGAGGATAAAAAACATAAAAACATCACAACACAAGGATCATTGTTAAACAGTGAGATTAATATTTCTATTTAATGCTGTATAACACCACAACAATGTTAAATTCTGGATTGTGATTGGTCAGAAGGTGTTGATTAGTTTTCTATAACAGCAGCTCTGACAGTAGCGCAGATTTATATTAATGCGCTCGCTCTGATACGTTATCGTTTCTATAGCAACAGCTCATTCACAGGGACGTGTACAGCAGACAATCAACATAAACGGATTAAACAAATGTGTGTAATCAGTGATATGGTGACGTTTTCTGTAACATGTATGGAAGGAGTCTCCAGTGTCAGAGGTAAAGCTGTAACTGTAAGATTTCCGACGTCTTCAGGACAGAGGAGTTTACGCTTCTTTGCGGTTTCTCAGTAACATGCGGAACAAGCTGCGTTTTTTTCGTCTTATTAACCTGAAGAGAGAGAATAAAGAGAGGCTGGTGAGGGAACGACTGTTTTTTTTTTTGCTGTGATATAAGAGGAATAAAACACCTGATGACGTGCTGTTACAGGAAAATAATCACCTCCTGGGTGCTAATAATAACTCCGCTTCATCGCACGTCCCCTTCGCTCTGTGTCCTGACTGATGCAGTGTAAATGTGAACATTGATTATTGATGATCAG
>NC_069734.1:0-157500 GCF_027358585.1 Pangasianodon hypophthalmus | reverse complement strand
GCGGGGCCGTTATCGCCCTACTTACAGGCCACGAGCTTCGCCGTTACCGGGCCGCTGAAGGCTCTCGTGCCCGGACTGGTGCTGAAAAGTGATAAAGTTCTGCTGGACCCGAAGAGACCGTTCCTCTGCCGCGAGTCTCTGAGCGGACAGAGCCCCAGGACAGGGCCCGCTGTGTCCGCCAGCCTGAACGGTGAGTCCGGGGCCGAGTCCCGAATCTTCCCCTGTAACCTGCGGCCTTTATACTCTGTGTGGTGCGGCTCGGTTCGGCTCGGTTCGGCTCGGTGCGGCACTTAGAGACTCGCGTCCTGGCTATGCTATGCTAAGCTAACACTGCTGTGTGCTACTCAAGGACACTCGCAGTTCCTCAGTGATGCGTTATTAATAATGCTCCATTTTATCTCACACTTTTTGTTCAGACATGTGTTTATTACTTTATTTAGATTTTTGTTCTTAAAGCGATCTAGCTGCGTTAAAGAATTATTTAGATGTAAGCTAGGACGTCTGTTAGCATGCTAACGCTAGCGTCGGTTGTAGCCTGTCAGCTAGCCTCCTACTGCGCATGCGCGGGTTTGACCCTGACGCTGTTGTTTACACGGTTGAACTTGCTAGGAAATAATTTATATTTATTCTCGAATAATATTTTAGTGCTACTTAAAGGTGATAATCTCATAAATCTTTGTTTTCAGGTGAGAAAAAGCAAATTCATCAAAATCTTTATTTTCCACTTTTCATACAAATAAAAGGCAGTTTTACAGGAATAAAACACAGAAATAAAAAAAACAGTATGAAATGTGAAAACAGCATGGCGGTGAAAGTAAACTCTGCTATGAAACGCATTAATGCAGGTTTGTGTTTTATTATTTTGTGTTGCAGTGAGTGCCGGCGTGCGTTTCGCTCACACGGACGTCAGGGTCCCGGATTTCTCCGATTATCGCCGTCCTGAAGTGATGGACCCGAAGAAGTCGTCTCAGGAGAGCAGTGATGCGAGGAGAACGTTCTCCTACCTGATCACGGGTTCCACGGCGGTGGTGGGGGTCTATGCCGCCAAAACGGCCGTCACGCAGTTCGTGTCCTCCATGAGCGCCTCGGCCGACGTCCTGGCCCTGTCCCAAATCGAGATCAAGCTGTCGGACATCCCCGAGGGCAAGAACATGACGTTTAAGTGGAGAGGGAAGCCGCTGTTTGTGCGTCACCGCACCGAGAAAGAGATCGCCACCGAGGCCGAAGTGGACCTGTCTCAGCTGCGTGACCCTGAGCACGACCTAGACCGCGTCCAGAAACCCTCGTGGGTCATCGTCATCGGAGTGTGCACTCACCTGGGCTGTGTTCCAATCGCCAACGCAGGTGACTTCGGAGGCTACTACTGCCCGTGTCACGGCTCGCACTACGACGCCTCGGGCCGCATCCGCAAAGGTCCGGCTCCGCTCAACCTGGAGGTTCCGTATTACGAGTTTCCTGATGAAGACACGGTGGTGGTGGGATAAAAACAATAGTGTGTGTGTGTGTGTGTGTGTGTGTGTGTGTGTGTGTGTGTGTGTGTCACATGCTCTGTCCATGTGGTGACTGTAAGTAATAAACATATATTTTATTTCTCACACAGACGCCTCACACTGGTTATTCTTTAGTATTTCCTGTAAATGAAGCTCCAGTACTGTGTGCTGCATGAGAACTCCATCACACACACACTCACACGCACGCACTCACACGCTCACACTCACACACACATTTCTGCTGTTTCTGTGTAAAAATAATAAAATGTAAATAACACGATTGCGCCTGACTCTGTTTATTGCATGTTAAACTGTGTATCTCAGTCATGCTGAATCAGTAAAACACACAGGAAGCTGTATGATGGATCCTGGACCACGGCGGAGACGAGCTGTGAGCACACCGGGTCTGGACCTGGGGCGGTTCGGACGGGTTTGTTTTGTTCAGTTGTCAGATTTAATACAGAAACAGTGACGTCCTGATGACAGATTGCAGGCTCCTGTTTCGATTTAGCCAGACTTCATCAGCCGTTATGTTTAGTGCTCACGAGTCGCTACAGATGCACTGACTGAGCTGTGATTTACACTGTATCGCCAAAAGTATGTGCACCCCTGACCATCACACCCGTATGTACCTGTTGAGCGTCTCATTCCAGATTTATTCCCCGTGTGTTTGCTGTTATAATGAGCTCCACTCTTCTGCGAAGTCTTTCCACTAGATGTTGGAGCGTGGCTGTGGGGATTTGTGATCATTCAGCTACAAGAGCATTAGTGAGGTCAGGCGCTGATGTTGGGATGTCGAGGAGGTCTGGGGTTCAGTCAGTGTTCCAGTTCATCCCAAAGGTGTTCAGTGGGGTTGAGGTCAGGGCTCTGTGCAGGACACTCGAGTTCTTCCACTCCAACCTTCACACACCATGTCTTCATGGAGCTCGCTTTGTGCACAGGGGCATCGTCATGCTGGAGCAGGTTTGAGTCTCTTAGTTCCAGTGAAGGGAAACTGTAAAGCTACAGCACACAGAGACGTTCTATACAACTGTGTGTTTGGGGAAGAAACACATGAGTGTGATGGTCAGGGGTGCACATACTTTTGGCCATATAGTGGATATAAATGTGTTTATGAAGATGGTTGGATTGTAATATGCAAACTTGTAACGTTGCAGGTCAAATCAGCGTGCTAGCTGCAGTGATGTTAGCTGATCACAGCATCGCTAGCTGATGAGGATCAGTGTGTTATCAGTATCACTGCTCCGAGGCTTACGATGTGTGCTTGATGAAAGTGGAACTGAGGGATGACTCTGGCTGTTCTCTCTCTCTCTGTCTCTCTCTGTCTCTGTCTTTCTCTCTCTCTCTCTGCTTTTGTTCTGCACACACACTATGTGCTTTTCTGTTGGAGAGATGAGTTTGGCAGTAAGGCAGAATTGTGCTGAGGTACAGAGAGTGTGAGGTGAAAAAAAGGGGCAAAAGCATCAAGATAAAAAATAAATAAATAGTAGTTACTCATCATAGTGTAATAATTATAACAATCCTAATCTGATACATAGATATAATAATAATAAATATTTTTTGAGAAATTCACACATTTGAAATAAGGTCACTTTTTAACCCTGTTAGGGAAGCAGGAAAGAAAATGAGGACAAGCACGCACACACACACACGCACACACACACGCACACACACAGAGAGAAAGAGAGAGAACTGTACATCAGTATATTAGCTCAGTAACATTAACAAATGTAAGTGGAGTGAGAAGCTTACAGAAGTGTAGAGTAACAGATGAGGAGTCGGCGCTCAGTGCAGTGCGCATGCAGCAGTGTGGGATATGAAGCTCAGGACGGCGGTGTGTGCTCCTACAGCCGCTTCACTGATATTAGAGAAGTCAGTCATGTTCCTATAGCAACCGTCGTTATTCACCGATAAACATCATCATGTGTCCTTCAAAACCACGGCAGTGTGAGGAAGTGTACATGAAACACATCAGCGTGCTCTATAGCTTTTATTTTAAAAGTTAATTAATGAAGCGTGTTAAAATACATGTGTGTATGACGTGTGTAAAGGTAGTTACAGACCTGCTAACCTTCACACATCTGCAGTTTAATGTTCTCACTCAGAAATACACCAAAAGACTCGACGTGTGAATCTGGAATGATTGACAGTTGTAGGTGTTTTGAATTTCTCATATAAACTGACCCTGGAAGCTCCGCCCACTTCCCACCATCTCACGTTCTTCTCACCTCTATCACGCTCTGTCACCGCCTCTCTTTCTCTGTCGCAGCTCGTCATGTTACTGAGAAACCGCAAAGAAGCGTAAAAGAGGTTGGAAAAGTTAAAGTTACAGCTTTACCTCTGACTGTTACAAAGCGCTGACACTGGAGACTCCTTCCATACATGTTACATAAACATCTCCTTAAAAAACTTCATATCAGTGATTACGTGTGCGATGGAGGCCAGAATGGAGTGATTTGTCATTCAGTAAGAGACAGCACTGTGTGTGCGTGTGTGTGTGTGTGTGTGTGTCCGTGTGTCCGTGTGTGGAATGAGTGTGTGTGTGTGTGTGTGCGTGCGTGTGTGTGCGCGTGCGTGCGTGTGCGTGTGTGCGTGCGTGCGTGTGTGTCTGTGTGCGTGTGTGCGTGTGTGTGTGTGTGTGTGTGTGCGTGCGTGTGTGTGCGTGTGTGTGTGTGTGTGTGTCTGTGTGTGTGTGTCTGTGTGTGTGCGCGTGCGTGTGTGCGTGCGTGTGCGTGTGTGTGTGCGTGTGTGTGTGTCTGTGTGTGTGTGCGTGTGTGTGTGTGCGTGTGTGTGTGTGTGTGTGTGTGTGCGTGTGTGAATAGGTGGAAATGATGAAATCGTTCGGCTCATTAAGGTAAATTGATCTCCGCTTTTCATATCTAACTGCAGCTGGATGTTTCTAAGCACCACACACACATTAACACACACACACATTAACACACACACACACACATTAACACACACACAGAGCAATCACAATACACACAGTCATGAGGCTCAACACCTGCCCTTTCACTGTGAGAACACACACGCACACACACACACACTCACACGCACTGTCTGTCTGCAGTTCAGTGCAAATGTTTGCACACCGTACATTAGTGCACTACATAGTATTTGTGATGAGTGTGTGTATGGAATAGGGTTTATGGTTTATGGAGAATTTAAGTATGTGTGTTAAACAGACGGTCTCCATGACGACACTCATACAGGACGTGATCCAACTGAATAAACTCCAAGTGCTTTTAATTATCCAGAAAATGTTTAGAGACAAATTTCAGTGGTTAATTGGTGAGTGAGCGTCACCGTGAGACCGAGCACAAGTGCATGTATTAATACACATTTATCAGTGTAGAGCAGACACACACACACACACACACACACACTCATGTGGTTTTAATCATTAATAAACTGGAGCAGATCTACTGACTGTGTGAGAGAGACAGCTTGAGGGCCTGAGCTTCACAAAACTCACAATGAGAATATCTGAAAAATATCTGAAGGAGAATAAAACCGCTTCTACTTTTCAGGTCTCACTGATAATAATAATAATAATAATAATAATAATGATAATAATAATAACAACAACAACAGTTATTTGGAGTTAATAATATCAACAGTTTATACATACATATATATATATAAAACAAAAATGTCTGTATATTTATTTCCCCTCACTGTATGCTCAGAGTTTTTGTGTTTATTTTTGTATCATTACCTCCTCGTCAGTGAACAGACCCGCTAACATAGCTAATTAACCTCAGCATTAGCGTTAACATTAGCACCCAGCTCATGTGGGTCAAAGTTCACCATTTACTTCACCACTCATTTCTCTAGGTCTACTTTTCCTCTCTGTATGTAATTTACATTAATTAAAGTATTATTGACCTGTAGCCGTGTGTGTGTGTGTTTGTGTGTGTGTGAAACTTCACACTGTTTCTGAGATTTGCGATAAAGTCAGAAAGCTTCACTGTGGCGCTTATACATTGCTGCTGATTCACAGTGGAGCAGTGTTTACAATAAACACCATCACAGAGAGCTACAGACTGTGAATTTGTGGTCAGAGGTCATGGTCAGCCATGATACAGAGCCTTATCCACTGAGCCACCATCTTATAAACCGACCTCTACCCTTCTTCTTTCTCCACCTGCAGTAAAAATCCAGGATCTCACGCCTCACATCCCTCAGCTCAGAGTGTAGTGAGTGGCTTTCAAACAGAAACAGGAAAAAATTCCCAATCCCGACTGTCTGCATTGTGTGAATCATCCAGGAATAAACATTTGGAACTGGAAAATATTTCAGGGGGCTCAAAACCCAAAATCCAATCTTTAGCTAGGCCACTGCGTCAGGGTCAGGAATGTTCTTCACGGGCCGGTCCGTTACGCTAACACTCACAAACATGAGTTCAGTCTGCTGAGTTCTGACTGTTAGTTTCCTGTGTTTGTGTGACTGGACAGAGCTGGACAAAAAGAGGAAAGTTGGTGTAGAAAAAAGAACAGTAAAGAGAAGAAAAGAAAAGCTGTCCTGTCAGCTGCATCTGTTTTTTTCTTTGCTCAGTCTCAGGAATGATCTGTGTTCTTTTACATCAATGAAGGTGGATTAAAGTGGAGGTGTTCTGTGCACTGGGTTTGTGTTCTACACTGTTCTATAAGAAATCATTGTATTTGGCATGTTGCTGTTTTTCGACTCATTTTTTATCACTTGAACTTGTTCATTTGGATAAATATTCTTATCCATTTTAAAGCAAATTCATGCCTATTTTTTTTTTTTTTGTTCCTGGACGCGCTGGATCAGGAGGTCAGGGAGCACAAACTTATAGATGATGTACAGTGAGGTGGTGCTGCTGGTGGATGTGACTCAGAGACATTAACAACACACAGCTGTGGCAGATGTGCTCGCTTAATTAAAATATCACTCACAGTAAATTAAACTTCATTTTGATTTCACACTCTGCAGAGATGCTTATCACACACACACACACACACACACACACACACAGGAACCGCTTCACCTCCTCAGACCTGTAAAGAACCATGCTGCAGTTTTCGAGTGTGGAACAGTACAGCCACAGGTTCTTACTGCTCGATGATGTGATGGTTGTGTGACTGAGGAAGACAGTCATTCCATCTCAAGTGGTCCAACACAGGTTGCTCGACCATTTTTAATTGTACACCTGTACACCCGTACCAACATGATAGGTCAGGATTCTTCAAATCTGGCCCTCGAGGTCCACTTTTCTGCAGAGTTTAGCTCCAACCTTAATCAAACACACTTGAACAAGCTAACCAAGGTCTTCAGGAATACTAGAAAATTACCTGCAGGTGAGTTTGGAGGTTGGAGCTAAACTCTGCAGATTTGAAGAACCCTGTGATAGATCGCGCTTCACTGTTGCCAATATAAAAAATGTTTACAGCAGAATGCTACTATAGAGGACTTATTTCTGTGAAAATTTCAGGTTCATATCTGGTCCCCCATCAGAGATATTCAACCCGAAAGTGAGAGGAATTTTTTAAAAAATTGCATTTTCTCACCACCATAAAAAATAAGAGATGTGTCAAACCTGAAATGTTCTGCATGCACACTATACTCAAGTAGGTAACCTCCAAAAAATTAAGACTGAGACTTGAAACCTTCCCATTATAAACTGACCCTAATAGTGGAACTGTGAGCAATCTTGAGCATTACATTGGGACTTAGGTTCTAAGTCTAAGGAACAAGAATGTGCAAAATGTTTAGATATGTACACGTACCTTGTAATGTGCCCTAGAGATCAGTCTTTGTGCCAAGGAGCTAAGACCATCCTAAGCCGAGATATTGAGGTTTCTGTAAACAGCTGTATAACCAAAATTTGGATGTCAGAGAGTAATCAAAGAGGCACAGAACAAGGAGCAAAGTTAAGGTCAAAACAGGCAAAGATCATGCAGAGAATAAACAGGCTTGGTATCGTCACAAACACAGAGGAATGGAGCATATACTTCGCAGAGTTCTTGTGAAAGAGAGTCTCTTATATATGGTGGCTGTGAGTGTGTGTGTAATTGTGTGCAGGTGTGCTGGGACCTAGCATCCATAATCCTCCCACTCGATGAGGTACTGGCCATTCCCGCGACGAGAACTCAGGATGTTCTTGACGGGTGGACAGCCATACATGATCGCCTGGTTGATATTGGGGGTGTCAGTTCTGCGTTAGTTGGCAAACCCATTGTACGACTGGGAGACTTTTTCAAGGCGTGATGTGTGTTCTCCCAGACCTGTTCACTGTTTCGAAATGAATTGTCCACAGCAGGCAAATCAGTGGGGTCAGTGTTCCACAGAAACAAGGGTGGCTGGTAACCTAGCACACACTGGAACAGGGTAAACTGGGTGGCTGAATGTTGCAGGAAGTTTTGAGCATATTCGGCCAATGGCAGGAACTGGGCCTGATCTCCTAGGTTGGCTGAGCAGAACGTGTAAAAGAATCAGCCGATCTCTTGATTAGCTTGTTCTACCTGACCATTGGCTTGTGGATGGTATCCCGAAGTCAGACTCACAGAGAAATGCCCAGTTTCTCCATAAAGCTGGCCCATACCCGTGACGTGAATTGTGGTCCCCGGTCACTCACGATATCCTCAGGTATCCCAAAGTACACATGGTTAAACAGGAGCTTGGCTGTACCAAAAGCAGAGTGGGTAGTGGGATCTAGTGGAGGGATTTAGAGAACCTGTCTATGATTACCAAAATGGTGGTGTTACCAAGTGATTCAGGCAAGTCGGTGAGGAAATCTATAGCTAAGTGTGAACAGGGAGGTTGTGGTGTGAGCAGTGGCAGGAGTATACCAGCAGGCAGAGTTCTGGGCACTTAGGTCTGGGCACACGCTGGGTTCCTGGGTGGCCGGTAGCAACGGAGGTGTGGGCCCATCTGATGACTCTGGTTCTCAGGTGGAGAGAGACAAAGAGCTTATTGGGTGAACAAGATGCAGGTACTCATTCATGTGGGGTCTTGGAGATTGCCTGATCCAGTTCAGAGTCAGTAGTGCCCACTGCACAGGCTGGGGAGAGGATGTGTTCCTTGCTGTTGCAAAGGGGTCCTGTGGCATACTGGAGCGACAGAGCATTGGCCTTGGTGTTCTTGAAGCCTGGGTGGTAGGACAGGGTGAACTGAAATCAGGCGAAGAGAAGGGATCAGTGGGCCTGTGGGGGGTTCAGGCTTTTGGCAGAACGGAGATATTCTAGGTTCTTATGGTAGGTAATGAAGGGTGTTTGTCCCCTTCAAGCCAGTGACACCATTCCTCAAGCGCTAGTTTGACTGCCAGCAGCTCCCAGTTCCCACAGTTATAATTCTGCTCAGCCAGGGACAGTTTCCTTGAGAAAAAGGTGACAGGATGCAACTTAGGCTTGTCCCCAAACCTCTGGGAGAGAAAGGCACCCACTCCTGTTTCAGAGGCATTGACCTCCATGATGAAGGACTTGGACAGGTCTGGATGCCTTAGGATGGGAGCTGTAGTGAATGCAGTTTTTAAATGAGTCAGAGCTTGGTCTGCTGTGGGATTCCACACCAGATGCTTGGACCCTCCTCTGAGCAGGGATGTGAGGGGATGAGCTATGGAGCTGAAGCCCCGAATGAAGCATCGGTAAAAATTTGCAAAGCCCAGGAACCACTGTAGGTCTTTGATGGTTTGGGTAGTGGGCCAGTCGACAACTGCAGCTACCTTAGACTGGTCCATCGACACTCCATCAGGGCTGATGATGTAGCCCAAGGCTTCAGGTATGGCTGATGTTGTAAGAGGCGCTGGAGAACTTGGTGAACGTGGTTAAAATGGGATTCCAGAGAGGGTGAATAGACCAGAATATCATTGATACACGCAATCACATATTTCCCCAGCATGTCCCTCAGGATGTCATTAATGAGGAACTGCAACACTAAGGGGGCGCTAGAGAGCCCATATGGCATTACACAGTACTCATAATGGCCAGAGGAGGTGCTAAATGCCATCTTCCATTCATCCCCCTCATGAATGCGCACCAAGTTATAAGCACTGTGGAGGTCCAACTCAGTTCTGCTGGGACAAAAGGCAGGGGGTAACAGTACTTAACTGTGCACTGGTTCGGTCCTCTGTAGTCAATACCTCCCTTCTTCTCCACTAAAAAGAAACCTGCCAAAGCAGGCCAGGGAGCAGACAAGCAGGCTAAACCGACCGTCTGCTAGCTGCACTGAGTTGTCACTTAGCTTCCAAAATATTGAGACTGTGTCTGTTCCCCGAGCTAAACAAAATTATAGAGATACTCAGACAGTTTGTTTTAGTAACCTAATTAACATAAAATTAAACCAAACCGAACGCATAGCCAGCACCGTTGATCTGAAGTTAGGACTGTTGAATATTAGATCTCTTACGTCTAAAGCGCTTATTGTTAATGAAACCATTACTGATCAGGAGTTTGATGTACTGTGTTTAACAGAAACGTGGATTAAACCAAACGAGTTTGTAGCATTAAATGAAGCTAGTCCTCCCGGGTACAGTTACATACATCAGCCCCGTCTAACTGGCAGAGGAGGAGGCGTTGCAGTCATTATAATGATAATCTAGGCGTCACACACCTGGTTACCTCTGGGTAAAATTATTCATAAACAGGATATTAGCTTCCACTGTTACGCTGATGACACAGTTATGGAACAGCCTTCCAGTTAGTTTTCGGGGCTCAGACACAGTCTCAGTGTTTAAGTCGCTGAAAACACATTTGTTTAGTCAAGCCTTTTGTGAATAGTTTTTTCTTAGGTAAAGGAGCAGATCTGGCTTGGGGATCTCATATGGGGAGCTGTACTGTAATGGCTTGGGACTGCGATTGCTGTGGCGGCTTTGGGGCTGCAGTTGCTGTGAGCAGTTTTGCACTCAGGTCTCCACTCAGGTAACCAACTGGACTTCTTGTGAAAACTGTGATGAATTTCCTGTTTACCTGGCCTAATGGATAGAGCGAGTCGGACTTGCAACCCAAAGGTGAACCTGAAGGTTGTGGGTTCGAGTCTCAGGTCCGGCAGGGATTGTAGGTGGGGGGAGTGAATGACCAGTGCTCTCTCCTACCCTCAATACCACCACTGAGGTGAGACCCTTGAGCAAGGCACCGAACCCCCAGCTGCTCCCCGGGTGCCGCAGCAAAAAAGGCTGCCCACTGCTCCAGGTGTGCGCGTGCACGCATGTGTGCACTTGGATGGGTTAAATGCAGAGCACAAATTCCGAGTATGGGTCCTCACTTCACTTCACTTAGAAGGGAGTGATGTATAATCGTACTATCGGGTGTCACCCAGATGAGGATGGTTCCCTTTTGAGTCTGGTTCCTCTCAAGGTTTCTTCCTCATATCGTCTCAGGGAGTTTTTCCTCACCACCATCACCTTTGGCTTCTCATTAGGGATAAATTCACATATTTACAATTTATTTTGGTTTAATTTCATTTGAATCTTTATTTCTGTAAAGCTGCCTTGTGACAATGTCCATTGTTAAACGCGCTAAACAAATAAAATTGAATTGAGCGGTTTGTGAGCTATTCCTGAGTGGGTCCTGAGCAGTTTGTGAGCGATACCTCTGAGGAAAAGCGGAAAGCCGAGCTCGGGATTCTGCACAGTGAGAGTTTGCGAGATTACTTCTCTCGGCAGTCTTTAACAGATGTTAGAGATTTTACACAGAGGGATTCTGATTTTTCGGATGGTTCCTTAAACTGTTCTGCTGTAAGAGCACTGACTCGACACTTTCCAATGATGATTGATTGCTTCTTTGTTCAACTCATTTTATCTTTATCTGTGCAGATCTGTCTCTGTGAGCTTCACTCTCTCACCGTGTGTTACATGCATGTCTCTCGCCCACAGTGATGAGGGTTTGTTTTATAAACAGGATTGAGGTTAAATTGGACACACTCACCATCACTGAAATGTAAATCTGTTTTAGATTGGTTCATTTACAGCTGTAATGGCAGCTCAGATGCAGCCGTGTGCCCTCTGACCTTCTGTCTGTCTGATCTGTGCAGATGTAAATGAAACCAAGCGGCGGATCAGACCAGCTGTGTTTCCGACACGGTGAGTGCCGGAGGAGAAATCATTCAGAAACATTTTATTTTCTGATGAGAGAAATTGGTGTTTTTGAGTGTGTGAGATGAGATGACCATCAGCTCAATCGATGTGGAGACACCTCGTCCGACTGCGCTTAATCAACACATCAAACCTCAATCATCAAACCACACACACACACACACACACACACACACACATCTAACCATAAACTTTGCTAACAGTGATGTCAATAATTCTTTCAGTAGTTAAGAGATTAATAATTCTTTCATGTAAGAGATTTTGGAGTGGTGTGTTAGACAGCTCTCTTCACCTCCATCATCACAACACACACTAAGGGAAGATCTTTCAGAAGAATGGTTCCCCATCACTGCAGTACGGTTCCAAAGACGAGCCAAGTTGCACTGAATCTTCTGGAGTCTCATGGCGGCCTAAACACATCACTAAACACATCACTAACACACACCATGTTGGGTTTAACGTTTACCTGTCTCACTACAGAAGCCTGAGACCAGCCTGCAGTGAAGGATTTCCTGTGGAGTCTCACTTCCTCGTTCCTGACATAGTGGAGCTCTGTTTCATTGATGTACAAATGATGGACACCATCATTTGGAAACATTCCAGCCAGGTGTTGGAAGAGCCAAAAGAAGGCCAAAGAAGGAAGAAGGTTTTGTTGTTTTTGTACTGTCCACTCACAACATCACAACAAAAATGGACAGAATGCATTTAAAGAAATATTAGAGTGCATGTCTCTAAAGATCTGTACAGCTCCAGAGAGCTGCTGAATTCTCTTGCTTAGTCTTTGTCTTGCAGCAGGATGGAGATCTGTGGATGATTTTGACCATTATGAAGGATTTTTTACGCTCTCTTGGACTCCTGGCCACGGATAGCTGTGAGATCATCAGGATTTGAACTCATGCTCTTGGGGTGAGAGGAGGAACAATTTTCTGTTGCAACACTCAGGAGCCCTGAAGTGTCACTTTAGCAGGGTACAGACGTGTATGTTTCACTCTGAGGGTTTAGGTGATGTGAGATGGTGATGTGATGCAATAGTTGGATTATGTTTGATAAAGTTGTGAAGGCTTGTTGGAGTTCTGCTCCTGCGTGTTATTCTTTCTCAGTTAACGGAAGGTTTCTGGACAGTTCCTGAGTGATGGCATGAAAGAACGTGAACTTGCTGTATCTCATGAAGAAGACCACACACATCTTTAGAATTCAGCCTGATAATCTCACTCGCCATTGTCCCGATGCTTGTTTAGCTCCGCCTGTTTACGTTGTTTGTTCTCAGCTCTGTGTTGCGAATGTCGAGGAACAGGAGAGTTTGGTTCATTTGGGGTTCTGAGTTTGTTCTTCTGTAACATTTTCTCAGTTTGTGGTTTAACAGTTGTACATTTTGAGGTTTGCTTTCTCGGATTGTCTCTCTTCAGCATCACATCTGTAATCTCTCTGCTGTCTTCGTCTTCTTTTCTTTTTTCTTTTCTATAAATTGTTGACTTTATCTCGACTCCTCAGTACTGAGATCTACAGGATCCATGAGTCACATTCCCACACTCTTTTATCATTTTGTCTCCATGCCTTCATCTTATACATTTTCTCTTTCATTCAGATTATGTATTTTATTTCTGCTACTTTCTTTTCCATGATTTCTCCCCTTTCTTAAGAATTCCACTTTTAACTCAGAATGTTTCCTGATCTCCTCTGTCCTCTTTCTTTACTCTTTCAGTGACAAATTCTATCTCACTGTAATGACCTGAAACACACAACTAGATAAAATCATTAATGTTATTAGTATTATTAAATTATTTAACAATATTCAGAAATACTGATGCTGGGGACAGAGTGACATTTTTCATTAGCAGCTGCACAACTTTATTGTCTTTATTGTTTAATTCTTAATTCAGAACAAAACTTCTATAACAAAAAAAAAATCCATAATAATTTTAGTTGACCGAAAGCTTTCCTGATTTTTAGAAATATCTGACAATTTTATCACAAATTTAATCCAATATATATAAAAGTAAAACATTTCAAATGGTTCCCGTTTAATATTTATGCAAACCTCTCTCTTATCAAACTGCAATATTAATTCATTTTAAATCTTATTTATATTAAACATTTTATATTAAGTCACTTGTTACAGGATGAGTACAGATCCAGCGAATTTAACTGTAGAAATTAAAAATATATTACATATATTTGAAAATACTTTGAGATACTAAATGGCCTCTTTTTTAAAGTACATTCCTGAACTGGAAATGAGAAATTTTTATTATTTTACAGTAAAACAGAGATTTTTATCCTGAACATGTATCACTTTATCAGAGCCTCTGAGACACACAGGAAGTTGTACAAGGTCACATGTTCTTTACTTGTGTTTTTCCCTTCAAAGAAAGTGACAGGATGAAAAATGTTCTGCAGCAAAAGAACATCTTCAGGGCAGAACGCAAAAAAGATTCGGAGTGTAAACAACTTTTTATCATCGACAATTAAAAACGCAGCTCAATAAATCACCAGCATAAAGCTGGCACCTGAATTAATGACCCAGTGTGTGTGTGTGTGTCTGTGTGTGCATGTGCGCACACATTAATTATTCACTACACAAAACAACAAACACTGTGTGTGTGTGTGTGTGTGTGTGTGTGTGTGTGTGTGTGTGTGAAAGTTCATAAAGTTCATTATGGATCATCCATACAACACTTTAACTGTTTATACATCCATCTCTCCATTTAGTAATCTGTTCATTTATTCATTTCACCATCCATCATATTAATCCATCCATCCATCCATCCATCCATCTATCTATCTATTCATCCCTCCATCTATTCATCCCTCCATCTGTTTATCCCTGCACATACATGGTTGATTCTTTCTGTATTTTAATAGAAGGTGAAAGCTGAAATGATGAATCTGTTTAAACAGAACAGCAGATAAACAAACGCCTTTCCTCCATCTGTCAGAGTAAATAATTTAAAATTCTATTTCTGTAATAAATATTTAAATGTTGTGATTGGACAGCAGGACATTTATTTTCCTGCAGCTTGGAGAAGAGGTTTAGATTGAGACTACAAGTATATAATATAATATGTAAAATATGTATAATTAATTTATATTTATACATACATTTCTACTTCAAATCAAAAATGAATATTAAAATGAATAACATGTGAGTGACATTTCGAGCTTAAACACACAGGAACAGTGTATATGTTTATTTTAACAGAATATATATATTTTTTATTAATTTATGCAATTTCTTATTGAAACACTGGTTTCAATATTATTGGCACCCCCACAGTTACTATTAGTTGAAGCCTCCTGTCTCCTGAGGAAATAAAGCAGTGAGTCTCTTCCTGTAAAGTGCAATGAGACACGTGTAGAAGATCTCACACGTTTCCAACTCCTCAGATATACTCTAGTGGTAGTTAGGATAGTTTCTGATTGGCTGAGCTGTGTTTGAAATCGTTGTAAAATCCTCTATATACGCACATGTGAGAGCATCACAGTAACTGATTTTTGTACTAACACTACAGCAATTACTCTAATATTTGTCTGTTATGTTGCTTAGCAACCAAAGCTTACTGTTAAAAGACTACGTTGTGTGGTGGAACTTTATCATATTGTTATTTGTCGCTTCTTGTTAACAACACCCTGAACTGTAATAAAATCACTCTCGTGTAATTCTTCAATTTGTGTATTTTAGGTATTTTTGTATTTATATTTTTTTTGGATGAAAGTTTTCCCCCTATTTTCTATCAACTGGGAGTGTAGAATGTTATGAATGTTGTTATAAACACTGTGTTTAACATCTGATCATAATCATTGATGTGCTTCTTCTGTTGCTGCACCAAAACATGAGAACACACACACACACACACACACACACAAACAGCTGTCATCTTCAAAAATCTGTGTGTGTGTTTATGTGTGTGGGTATGTGTGTGTCTCCATCATGCCCCACAGCACTGCTTTTCACCACCAGCCAACTGGAAAATGCCTCCTGCAGCCCACCGACCTTCTGACTCACACACACACACACACACACACACAGGTAGGGGTCTAAAATCTGAAGGCAGAGCGTGTACATTAGAAGTGATTCAGATGATAAATCTGATGTGTGTATTTATTTTAGATACAGAGCATTGTGTAGAATTATGGAGTTGGTGTCACTGAGAGTAACGACTGTGAGATGATTAGATATTTAGCTTGTTAGCAGCATAATGCTAAAACTCCCAGATCAGAAGGAGACACAAAGACAACTAACAATTAAAATACTAAAGTAGCTGCTTGAATTTTCATTAAAATATTTTAACACAAATTTTAATTTTTAAATTTAGCTTGCTATCAAAATGAGCAGAAACCTGACAGATAAAGAACTAGCCTCCAGGTGGAACTCAGTCCAGTTTTTGGTTTGCATCCATTTGCAAGTGAGCTTCACCTGCTAACTAGCATGCACTGCTAATAGCCTGGCTAGCATGCACTGACTAGCAGTGTGTTCAGAGAAAATGGAAGCAGCACACTACAAAACACTTCTGGACTTGACAAGAGAATTGAGAGCTTAATGGATGAACTATCTGCTGAGAAGACTGCAGATCTACTAACAGGTCAGATTACAGCTTTCTTTCAGCTGGAAGTTATAATACACTGTAATGGTTTAAACTGTTTTAATGAAAGTTTAAATGTAAAATCAGAACATTAGCATTAAGCAGCTGTAGAAATATTAGAAATATTGGAGCTGTGAACTGTGGGTTGAGAAGCTCCTGTGATCCCAGGTGGAGCTCCATATTAATGCTGGTGGTGTTTTCCTTTAATGACATCATCAATGATGGACTGAAGCTTTGTTTACGGTTTGCTCTGAGAGTGTGTTCGAGTTATCTGTGTGTGCAATCATCGTTCTCTCTAAAAGCTCCACTCACTGATCATTTTCAATAAACACTGAAACACTGATAGCATGGAGAGTGCGATTATAAATCATTCCGGTGTACAGGTGTACCAAAGCAAAGACACACAGTACGGAGTGTGTGTGCAGACCAAGTTTTCACTTCTTGCATCACACTTAAAATCCTGATTTAATCAAACAGAATTCCAGTTAAACTAACATTAGCCAAAGTGACATAACCAAGGGCAAGTCGGCAAGGGGAAGTGCATTATAGACATTATTAGAACACAGGGCTATAAATGTTGCTGTCTCCCTGCCATCTGACTGCTGTTTCTCTCTCTTCCATCTCTCTTCCATCTCCCTGCCATCTCTCTTCCATCTCTCTTCCATCTCCCTGCCGTCTCTCTTCCATCTCTCTTCCATCTCTCTTCCATCTCCCTGCCATCTCTCTTCCATCTCTCTTCCATCTCCCTGCCATCTCTCTTCCATCTCTCTTCCATCTCCCTGCCATCTCTCTTCCATCTCTCTTCCATCTCCCTGCCGTCTCTCTTCCGTCTCTCTTCCATCTCTCTTCCATCTCTCTTCCATCTCCCTTCCATCTCTCTTCCGTCTCTCTTCCGTCTCCCTGCCATCTCCCTGCTGTCTTTCTGTTGATTCTCAGCTGTCTCTCTCTCTGCGGTCTCTTGCTTTATGCTGCACCAGACGAAATGAAAATGTGTAAAAGCACACAGCTCTCCCTCAGAACATCAGATGGGCTGAGCTGACTTTCAGTATGAAGTCATCTTTATAAGTTGTGTTTCAGGGGATATGTAATTAATAATATAATTAATGAACTCAGATTCACTAACCTTTCTGTTTCCAGCACAATAAAAATTAAATAAGACATTCTGGTGCAGGAACAACACTCAAGTGGTCAAACTGTGCCAGTGACAGAAATGAGTGGAAAAATAGACGACTTAAACAAAGTATCGAGAGAGAAAGTGTCGTGAAGTGTGACAGCGTGTCTGGCAGGTGGAAACGTCGCCTCAGGAGAAAGAACACTGATTGAAATTTAAAGCTGAACTGACACTTCAGCAGGACACAGGAAAAAACAACCTGAACTCACCGAGAGAGGACATGATTAAGGACACGAACTAGGACACAAGGGAGGACATGTCCACTGAGGACACTTTACACCTCTCAGTGTCATATCCAAGCCGAAATGATTCACTCTAGACTGATTCACATTGAAATGAAGTATACTTAAACAGAACTGATTCACACTTATTCTAATGCGAAATATCAAAATACGACGGATTAATTTTCACATGAAATTAAATCAAACTGATTCATAAGCAACTCAAAGAGTTTCATTTATAGCTGAAACTAACTTATAGTGAATCCAAAATTTTATTCAAACTGATTTGTTCTGAAAATCAGCTGAGTGATTCACAGCGATAGTGATTCGTTCTCAATACAAACTGATGCTTGACCCAATCTAATTCACTCTCATCTGAATCATTCTGAATAAAAAGTGAGTAGAGAAAACAAACTGATCCGTACTCAACTCAGACTGATCCGTACTCAACCCTGTTTCAAACTCAAACAAAAATGACTCAAATGTGTGTGTGTGTGTCTATATACTGTGTGTGTGTGTGTATTTATATATATATATATATATATATATATATATATATATATATATATATGAATAATATCACGCTATTGTTTTCATCTGTTGTATTTTTCACGTTCTTTTCTACCGTATTTTCATTTTTCTTTCTCTCGAAGTGCGCTTTTGTATTTTGTTAAGACAGCGAGCGGAGGCCATTCACACCGGATCCACGCCGTCTACAATAATATCAACAAATCTTCGACTAAGGTGCGTTAAACAACATTTCTAACATTCAGCTTGTTCAGTGTGTTGAGTGCAGGATGTTTAGTCACTCTTCCTCCGTCGTCAGTATTAGCTTTATTTGTGATAAATGCATGTTAGTTAGCTCTCTGACGGAGAAGATTGCTGCATTAGAGGTGCGCATCCAGTCTCTAGAGAGGGTTAGTGAGAGTGAGAGCAGCGTAGTTTCTGTAGGGGAAAGTCTGGATGCCTTAGGCGGAGTTAGTAATCCCCCAACTCCGGCATTAGAGCCCTCACAGCAGGGCGAATGGGTGACGACTCGGCGGCATAATCGCAAAGCCAAAGCTAACGCTAAGGCTCGCCCACAGGAGCACCACTCCTCTCCGCTTCACGTGTCCAACAGGTTTGCTCTCCTCAGTGAAGCACCCGCTGAGAAACCTGAAAGAGCTCTGGTTATAGGTGACTCTATCTTGCGGCACGTGAAATTAGCTAGGCCTTTAGGGGCACCAGCAGCTTTAGTTAGGTGTATACCAGGAGCCAGGGCGCTGGACATAGCAGGTAATCTTAGGGTCTTAGGCAAGCACAGGTTCTCAAAGATAGTTATTCATGTAGGAGCTAATGATATACGCCTTCGTCAGTCTGAGGTTACTAAGATTAACTTGGTAGAGGTGTGTAAGTTAGCGAAGGCGATGTCCGATGCTGTAGTATGCTCTGGCCCCATCCCAATGCGGCGTGGCGATGGAGCTTACAGCAGGTTATGGTCGCTGAACTGCTGGATGTCCAGGTGGTGCTCCGAAAACAATGTGGGCTTTATAGATAATTGGACTAACTTTGAGGGCAAGGCTGGCCTGTTAGGGCGGGACGGTGTCCATCCCACTCGGGAAGGTGCTGCTCTCATTTCTTGCAGCATAGCACATAGTCTCAGAACAGGCCTAGTTAATCGGTGACAATCCAGGGCCAAGGCCAGGGAGCAGACAAGCAGGCTAAACCGACCGTCTGCTAGCTGCACTGAGTCATCACTCAGGTTCCACCGTATTGAGACTGTGTCTGTTCCCCGAGCTAAACAAAATTATAGACATACTCAGACAGTTTGTTTTAGTAACCTAATTAACATAAAATTAAATGAAACCGAACGCATAGCCAGCACCGTTGATCTGAAGCTAGGACTGTTGAATATTAGATCTCTTACGTCTAAAGCGCTTATTGTTAATGAAACCATTACTGATCAGGAGTTTGATGTACTGTGTTTAACAGAAACGTGGATTAAACCAAACGAGTTTGTAGCATTAAATGAAGCTAGTCCTCCCGGGTAAGTTACATACATCAGCCCCGTCTAACTGGCAGAGGAGGAGGCGTCGCAGTCATTTATAATGATAATCTAGGCGTCACACAAAAACCTAGTCATAAGTTTTTTATGCTAATATAACATACGTAGCCACTAAAAATAAGTCTACCCAGGTGATTCCAGTAATTATTATTTACAGACCCCCAGGGCCATACTCGGAATTCCTATGCAAATTTGCGGATTTCATCTCTAACCTGGTTGTTTCTTTAGACAAAGCATTAATTGTTGGAGACTTTAATATTCGTTTTGATAATCCAGAAGACCCTCTGAGAACAGCGGTTGTGTCCATTCTAGATTCTGTAATCAGAATGTAATAGGACCCACCCATAGTGGTGGTCACACTCTTGATTTAATACTAACATTCGGATTAAATATAGAAAATATAGTCTCATGTCCACAGTCTGAAGCTATCTCAGATCATTACCTAATCTCATTTAAAATGTGTATTAATCATAGTATATGCACCTTGCCATGTCACCGTGTCAAACGTACGTTCACGTCAACAACTGCACAGAGTTTTATCAGTAATCTCCCAGATTTATCAACCATGATTGGATCACCGTCTGATCCCGAAGAACTTGACCAGGCAACTGAATGTTTAGAATCAACGTTCTGCAACTCGCTAGATAAGGTAGCTCCACTAAAAAGAAAAATAATTAGGGAGAAAAAGCTAGCACCCTGGTATAGCGATCACACACGAACTTTAAAACAGACCACTTGAAAACTAGAACGTAAATGGCATCAAACTAACTTGGTAATATTTCAAATAGCCTGGAAGGAGAGCCTTTTGAGCTATAGGAAAGCTCTTAGTGCTGCTAGATCAATGTATCTCTCCACCCTAATTGAAGATAACAGAAATAATCCTAGATTCTTATTTAATACTGTAGCAAAATTAACTAGGAATAAGACCACAATAGAAACACGCACACAATCATTATATAGCAGCGATGACTTCATGAATTTTTTTCAGTGGTAAAATTGAAAATATCAGGCAACAAATTCAGACTATTAATTTAAAACTGGACAGTTTTATAACTAACCCTGTAGATGATAATATAATAATATCAGATCAACAATTACAATGTTTTACTCCCCTTGAAGAGACTGAACTAATTTCACTAATTTCATCATCAAAATCATCAACCTGTATGCTAGATCCTTTACCTACTTGTTTCCTCAAACAGATAATTCCTGAAACAATCAAACCTCTTTTAAAGATAATCAGTTCTTCCCTTAGCATTGGCTATGTACCTAAATCTTTTAAATTAGCAGTTATCAAGCCCCTGATTAAAAAACCTGACCTTGACCCCTGTCAGCTGTCTAACTATAGACCAATGTCAAACCTCCCCTTTATCTCCAAGGTCCTAGAAAAGGTTGTAGCACAGCAGCTATGCTCACACTTACATAGGAATAACATTCATGAAACGTATCAGTCAGGATTTAGGCCTCATCATAGCACAGAGACAGCGCTGGTTAAAGTGGTAAATGACTTACTACTGGCCTCTGATCAGGGTTGTGTCTCCTTGCTGGTGCTGCTTGACCTTAGTGCAGCTTTTGATACCATTGATCATGCTATTCTCCTCGATAGACTAGAAAATGTAGTAGGCATTAAGGGAACAGCCCTTTCCTGGCTCAGGTCTTATTTGACTGATCGTTATCAGTTTGTAGATGTAAATGGTGACTTCTCTTCTCATACTAAGGTAAAGTTTGGTGTCCCGCAAGGCTCTGTTTTAGGCCCACTGCTATTTTCTCTATATATGCTACCTCTGGGCAAAATTATCCGTAAACATGGTATTAGCTTCCACTGTTACGCTGATGACACACAGTTGTAGTTGGACTTCTTGCAAAAACTGTGATGAATTTATTGGTTGCCCAATTGCACTATTTGCCCATGTAGTACACAGTTATAGAAGGGAATGATTTATAATCGCACTATCCGTTGCACCCAGATGAGGATGGTTCCCTTTTGAGCCTGGTTCCTCTCAAGGTTTCTTCCTCATATCATCTCAGGGAGTTTTTCCTCACCACCGTCACCTCTGACTCGCTCATTAGGGATAATTTCAAATATTTACAATATATTTTTGTGAATCCATTTATTTCTCTAAAGCTGCTTTGTGACAATGTCCATTGTTAAAAGCACTATACAAATAAAATTGAATATATATATATATATATATATATATATATATATATATATGTATACACACACACACACACATTTGTTTTTGATTTATGCTGAATGTTTATGATATCTCTGAGGAATCGGCTATACTGAATCTGTGATACCTCATTTATTTTATTTTTTTAATGGACTGCAATGATTCAGAAAAGTCACAAATCTCTATACAAACTGCTGATGTGAGTGTTTTATTACTACTGCAGTCATGGCACCACACACACTCTCTCACACACACACACACACACAAACACACACACAAAGTAATAATCACACTGACCCTCCTGCTGTGTGGTTTTAGTAGTTTTTGTTTCTTTTTCTTTTCCTAAAGGCTTGTTTTAAATGCAGTGCTCACAAACACAATAAACACAATAAACAATACAAACACCACAAACACAATAAACACTGCAAACACAATAAACATCACACACACAATAAACACTACAAACACAATTTTTCTGAAACAGAAATCTCAGGTTCTTGTTGTACAGTTGATTGTTGTATTGATGTTTACTGCTGTTGTAGAAATTGTTAAAATTTCTCTTTGTTTATTTTGTAGTTGTTTACTTTCTTCCACATGTGTAGAGTTTAGCGTACACAATCACTCCAGACTCAGTTAATGGTAGTGAAGAAGGATGGTTTTGTGTTTAGCTGTGAAGCTGCAGCTGTTCTGAACACTTCAAAGAAGGAAAATTCTGAAACTAGGGAGCGAGGAAAGGAGAGAGATCCTAAAAACTAGAAACAAGGAAACTAAAACAGTAGGAGATTGGAGACCTGATTAAACTCACTTTATTCTGTTTTGCTGTGTTTTAGTTTATTCAATGACATACTAATATGTGTGTGTGTGCGTGTTTCTGTGTGGTAGGTGTGTGTTTGTTTGTGTGTGTGGTAGGTGTGTGTTTGTTTGTGTGTGTGGTAGGTGTGTGTGTGTGTGTGGTGGCTACACAGTAATGATGTAAGTGAACCACGACATCATCAATTCAACATGCACACGTCGACATGCACACACACACATACACACACACACACACACACACACACACACACACACACACACACGTACGTGTATATGTCTCTCTCAGTAATGCAATATGGTAAAAACAATATGTGTAGCTGGTCTCTGTCCGATCTCTGATGCGTCTGAGGGAGATGTGAGTCTCTGATGTGTTTTGTTTTGTGTTTTAGATGATAGAAAAGAACAAGCACCTCCTGGAGTGTCTTTATACTGAAGAGAAAAGCTAATACCTCTTTTCTGACAGGATATAACGCAATCTTTACCAACATGTCAGTTTAGACGAGATAAATACAGGGTGTCCGAAAAGTCAGGAACCAGTGACAGTAAAACTACATTAATTTTGTATTTATCATTTACAGCATATGCTCTACATGTTCACCTCACACTCTACGCATGTTCTCAGCCCCTGTATCATGGTTTTGTAGATTTTGCTGAATATATTCCTGTTGGTTTCTGTCTTTTCAGACATCCTCTATTACCTGGAGTTATTTCTACTGCTCATTTTATAGAAGGGAAAATACGCCATGATCTTTCAGACATGTGCATGCTCTGTCTGTAAAAATTTACTGACCTGACGGACTTTGACGACAATCCCAGAGATACTCCGGGAATAATTACATTGTGCGTCTCGACATGGAAAACTAATCTTGTCTGAGTGGGTGTTTAGATATATCTGTGATATTTTACTTTACAAAGCAAAAATAAAACACTAATGGACCATTACATCTATGCAACTTTAACTGCTTTATAAAATAACAGTGTAGGAGTGTGGACAGAGACAGTTAAATACACCAAGTATAAAGTATTTTTATCAATAATAGCTGATTTATATTTAAACACACACACACACACACTTCCTACACACCCTCATCACCCTCAGTCTTCACATGACCTTTGACCTCTCTGCAGGTGAAGACGTCCGTATAGATCTGCCTTAAAGAGATCATTGCCATCACATTGCCATGGAGACGGTCACCATGGGAACACAGCTGTCATCCTCACTGTGCTCTTCAGAGAGACAAGCATCTGAAAGCACACACACACACACACACACACACAAATGGTGTCTCTATATTCCAGGTGTTCTCTCGTTCTTCTGGTGTGTGTTTTATGCACTTTTCAGGTCAGAAGTGTGTGTGTGTGTGTGTGTGAGAGAGAGTGTGTGTGAGACCTCAGTAATGCTTATAAAAATAAACTCAGCAGTGTTTATCAGAGAGCCGAGTGAAATAAAACCATTAATTCTATTAGATCTCTCTCTCTCTCTCTCTCTCTCTCTCTCTCTCTCTCTGCCTTTCTGTCTCTGAAAGTTGCTCAGCTGTGAAGAAAAGCAATCATGTTAAACTAACACAGGTGATTTCTTTTCTCTCTTTCTCTGCAGAAGGAAATCAGTTACAATTTGAAAGTCAAATAGATGAATAGTTTTAGAGCAGAATGTAAATCAGCGAAACCTCATGCAGCTCAGCATAACGCTAATGAAATAAACGAAGCCTGTGCTATTTAAATCTGTTCTTCACATTTAGACTGAAAAAGAGAGGGAGCAGGACACCTCACTGTCCTCATCTTACACTTTTATTTCAGATTTCAGACATCCTCATTTAATGACATGGTTTAACTCATAGCCACATCCCGAGAGAGAAAACAGACCATCTGTCCATCAGCCAGAGCCCCAGCACAAACACACAGCAGGCCAAACATACACCACTTATCAAAGATAGAAAGAGAGAGAGAAAGGAGAGGTGAAGGAAAAGGAGGAAGAAAATATGAAGACACTAAGGAAAATAAGGAGGAGGACAAATATTGGGAAGAAAAATGAAATGAAACGAGGTGGAAGAGAAGGAATTAAAAGGATGAACAGGAGAACCATCAGCTGAGGAGAAAAAGAAAGAAAAATATACAGTATTTTGTGTTTTAGAAGAAGAATAGAGTGAAGAGAAAAAACAGGAAGAATAGTTAATAAGTGCATCACACTTCAGATTGAAATGATTATTCAGAGATTCTTACTGAAGTTCCTTACTGCACAGAGAATAAACAAGAACCACACACACACACACACACACACACACACACACAGATTTAATAAAGCTAATGTTCACACGATTTACGTGTGTGTGTGAGGGAGGGAGGACTTTTTTTGTATTTTGTATTTTTTATGTGGTTTTTGTGTTTTCTTTTTGCCTTTTTGTGTTTTAGTAAATCAGTAAAAATCACATGGGCTTTTCAGTGTAAATGATTTTATGATTCTGAGCTGTAGTGTGTCTCAGCCGCAGCGTCACAGTTTGTGTGTTAATCGCGTGGAGGCAGCTGTAATAACCATGATGTTCAGGGCGAGTAATTATCCACTCCACCGGCGCAGGAGAGAAAAACAACACCACGTCCCTCGACAGTGTTTATATCGAACCCTGACACGCTGAAAGGTCAGAAAGTCTCCTCACTAATCTGTGTCTCCTCTGAGACTCATCACTGCTGTCAGGACAGATTTACTGTGAACATCAGCAGAGAGGGAGACAGACAGACAGAAAGACAGACAGACAGAGAGAGAGAGTGTGTTTTGTGTGTGTGTGTATATAAATATATATATAATTTTATTTTATTTATTTATTTTTTCTTCTATCTATTTTTCTTTATTCTCAGAGTTCTATATGTCTCATTTCTAGTGTTTCTTTTGACTGTATTGTTAAATGTATGTACATTTGTTTCTATTTATTTATTTCTGTAGTTATTTTCTAATTTGTTCCCAAAGTCTGTATCTAATATTCAGCAACACAAATGTTTATACAAATGTTCACACCAATAAAGCAACTTTTTGACTTTGACTTGAGAGAGAGATACAGACAGACGGACAGACAAGGAGACAGACAGATAGACACAGACAAAAAACCATGTTACTGTTTTGAAAATGTGATGCTGTGAGGGTTTTTCAGCATAGTGATTATTCTGTGCTCTGAAAATCTAATTGTAAATTGAGGAGATCCAATCAGATTGCAGGATCCTGATGCTTGTGGCCAGAAGATGAACAAAAGATACCTGACACTGAGACTGACTTAACAGTTCATGCAAGTAAAGGATGTTGCTTTTCCAGATGGTTCTGTCTTGTTTACATGGTTACTGTGTCTTTATACAGTCTCTATAAAGGCTTAATGGCTACATGCTAACCAAGCTTAACCCTTAGTGATAGTCATTAGCTAGTTTGGTGTCCATACTCATCGGTTACGTCAAAGCAGTGTTCTTATGACTTTAAGCACTTGAACAACAAACGTGTGTGGTGAATGATTGTGCCCACTACTCACTGTTTAATTTTGATATATGGTACAAAACTAAACCGACAGTACCACACAAAATTGACTGTACCACAATAAATCAACGGTACCACTGCAAATTGCTGGTACCATTTTAAATCAACAGTACTATTGTAAATCGACGGTACCATGCTAAATTGACGGTACCATGCTAAATTGAGAGTACCATTGTAAATCAACAGTACCACAGTAAATTGGAGGTACCACAGTAACCTAATAATCGTACTCTCTCTCTCACTCTCTCTCCCTCTCTCTGTTGAGCTACACATGCTACTCCTGAGATATCAGTGATCCTGACCCCTTCTTCTCTCCAGATCTGCCTGATCCATCCTGATGCCCTACTTCTGGTTGAAGTTCTCATCGGTTGGAGATCGCTCGCTGCTGCTGGGGCCCCACATGGACAGCCTGAAGATCAGTGGGATTGCTGGGGATGGTGCCACTTGGGGGCCGTGGAGATGGCTTGGGGATCTCATATGGACAGTTGTACTGTGATGGCTTGGGACTGCAATTGCTGAGATGGCTTTGGGGCTGCCCCCAGCAGCAGCAAGCGATCTCCAACCGATGAGAACTCCTCTTTGGGTAAATATAACACACTTTGCAGTACCCAGTGCAGTTTGTCCCAAAAGAAGTCAATCAGGATCTCTTGAATCTCTCCCAGCAGGCGTGAGGGAGGATCCACACAGGTCAACCTGTGCCAGAAGCAAGAAGCTACTAAATTGTTAACAACTAGAGTGCACCCCCTATAAAACATTTTTGGTGTTAACCATCTCCACTTTTCAAGCCAACCTTTAACTTTTTCGACCACCCCCTCCCAATTCTTCTGTATAGTCATCTCATCTCCTAAAAACACACTGAGATATTTAAAACCTCGTCTTCCCCAGGCCAGCCCATTGGGAAGGCTTGGTTTCCTCTCTGTCCATCTTTCAAGCAACAGTGCTTCACTCTTATTCCAGTTCATCTTTGCAGAAGACAGAGCATTATAATCATCAAGTAATTTCAGTAAAACTTGCTCATCACTTTGTCTGCTGATTAGTACTATTACTTCATCAGCATAAGCTGATAGATTGATGCTATCCTCATAATTTAGTAAATGAAAACCATGTAAACTTTTTCTTATTTGCTGCAGTAAAGGTTCTATGGCCAAAGAATATAACATTCTGGACATCCCTGCCTTACACCTCTATGAGCCTTGAAAGGCATTCATAAGCTACCGTTAACTGTACGCTCTCAATATCACTATAGAGAACTTTGTTCTTGTTTATCTTGGGAGAAGCCAGAGGCTTCTAAGGCTCTCCACAAAAAGGGGTGTTCAACCCTATCAAATGCCTTTTCCTGGTCTAATAAAACTGATTTCACAGTTTAACAAATTAGAGACATCAAAAATATCCTGAATAAGGGAAATATTGTCAACAATTGACCTGTTAGGGACACAGTCAATCAACTAGCTAAAGCCTTTGACAGGAGTTTGTAGTCACTACAAAGAACGAAACAGTGTGCCAATTCTTAATGTGAGTTAGATCTCCTTTTTTTGGGTAAAAGAGTGAAGATTGCTCTGCGGCAACTCAGCGGCAGCCTTCCCTTGACCAAGCTGTCATTGAGTACCTGCAAGAGATCCTCTTCCAATTCTTCCCAGAAAACCTTATAGAAGTTGACAAGAAGGCCATCGATCCCTGGTGCTTTCACGGATTCCATGCCTTGAAGAGACCTATGCAGCTCCCCCAGGCTCAACACACCTGAGAGTTCTACGTTGGCTTCTTCAGACACCTGGGGTAGTTCATTAAAGAAAACATTTTCCTCACGGCATTCTGACCTGAATTCACTTCTGTATAGATGCTCATAAAAGCAAATTTTCCTTTTTTGTATATCTATAGGGTTTAACAGCAGTGCCTCAGCCACAGAACGCAAAGCGTGAAAGACTGAAAAAAATATTTAGGTGGATCATCCATCTGATATAAACTTTGAAACCTTGACCGGACCAGAGCCCTCTCCACCTTGAGAGAACCTCCATATAACTCTGTTCTCCTGTAGACTTTGTTAACTCTTGAAGTTTAGCTATATCTGTCTCTAAGGCTTTCATACTTTCATTTATTGCTGAGGTCGGTACATATACACAAATGAAAACAAAAACATTATTTTCAAACTGTGCTCGAACTTTTAGTAGTCTGCCTATTAACACTGCTTCAACCTGATTTGAAACAGGACTAAAGGTTTTCGTAAATAAAATGGCGATTCCTCCACTAAGGGTGGTGTTATGGGTAAGGACGGCAATTGATTTGAGAAACAATTTGATATCATCTATGTCATAGCTACGCTTTAAGCACTCACTCTGTGACAGAACTATACTGGAATCAGGTACCCCAGATTCTTCTAACTCCACTTTCTTTTTTAGTCTAGGAACATTGTCAGATTTCATCCTTTTTAGTGGCACTTTAAACACAATACGTTCCGTTTCCATTTCAGAGCCATCGTCCCTCCGTTAATTTTTAGATTTTTCCAAATAACAGCTTAACTGTCTGTTCTCTGCGCTCAAAAATGTTTTCATAATGCTCATACCTGCATTTGTCAGCTCCATCGAGGTCGATCCAGCCTCCACAGCAACTGCATCCTCCCCATCAGGTTCCTTCTCCATGACCGGCTCTGCCTCGGCCGAACTGACCCAGACAGCCCTGCACTACATGGCCCTGCCCGAGATGACTCAGTTGAAACGTTCTCATTGTCTCCATCTGTTTTGTCTCAGACTAAATGTCGTGTTTTCCCACATCCAAAACACTTCATTATCAGTGGTTACAAAAACTACATAATCAAAATCATCAGTGTGGAAATTAAGCGCTAGATCCAAATCCGTGTCATCTTTCACAATCATTTAATAAACAAATCTTCTGAAAGAAACAACATGTTTTAATAGGGAAGAGTCATGTCCAGTTGTAATCTTCTTAACGAGTGAGACCAACTTACTGTAACGAAATTAGCTGTTTAGGTTAAGCTGATGTATTCTCCACCAAAATATGTAGGCGGTTAGCAGATCAGCTCAGAAGGGGAAATTTGTAAACTTAATATTTTAATAGCTGATCAACTATTCGTCTGGCGATAAGTTGAAACGAGTGTATTTATTAATTGTGTATGGGATATTACCTCCGTGGCCACCAGCAATAATATCCTAAATATAGTGAAACACAGTACAGTAACAAGATCGGCAGTTTAAGGCAATAAATTTGAAGCACAGAGACACAAGACACTGGCCTTTATAAATCAGACAAGGCTTTATTACTACTCTAAAACACAGAAACTAATCTAACACAAACACACACACACACACACACACACACGTAAACAGGGGTGAAAATGGCTTTGAAAAGAGAGTGAATGAAATTCCAAGTTACTAGCAGTTTCTCAGACCATGACCTGAACGAACCATCAACTTATGGGTTTAACTTAACATTCGCTTCGTTTAGAAGGGCTTTAAACTTGTATTAAATGCACCAGTTCAGCGAGAATCTGGAGGTACTATACTTGCGTTTGTGTTGCCAGGGATTCCCTCGTTGCGTTGTTGTTTGGAAGGATTTTCCGGCGATGTTGATTGGTCGGCGGTCTGGTTGGCCTTATGTAGCGTCTCGAAAGACCAATGAGAAAGATAAACAGAGTGAGGCGCGAATCCGGCGGAGTCTCGTAGGCGGGTTGCAAAACTTTCATGAATGGTTCAAAGCTTTGCAAAGGTGAGAGTTGGAGGCTTTGCAAGAACCAGTCTGGATGCGGAGTCTCGGAGCAAGTGTGATCTCCTCATGATGAACCTCTAACCTCTTGGTTGATGAGACTTCCTTCAGATGTGGATGGAGACTCTCTTGAGATGTGTTGGATGAGACTCTTGCAAAGATGTTGTGGATGAGACTCAGAGTTTCCTTTGTGTCAGGGGGTTTTAACCCTTTCCAGTTGGGCTGACCCCAAAGTGTTTGCTCCAATCGGCAAGATCTTGGGGCAGGGTGTAAACTGTATTCTCCTCCTCTGACACTAATTAACATTCTGGTCTCTGAGTTATGTGCTTTGCAAATGTTGGACAAGTTTAGGTTAGAACTATGGCAAGGAATTTGGTAACATGCATATAATACATTGTACTCAACTTCACGTTATACCAACCCTTAGGAAATTCAATAGCGATCACACACATCCCAAACACGACATACCTGTTGTTATTGATACACTCACAAACACTATGATCTCTGTTAAATGATCAAAAGCATTATAATGACCTGGTGGCTATAAGCATGATACATATACGGAATGACATTAAAAGAGGCAACAACTATTGTGCATCATCTTAAAATTCATTGTCCTTACAGGAGATATAAAGTAGCCTTATGCAGTCTGTTAAAGCTGGGTTCTGTGGAATGTGTGAAGGGTGCTGAACTTTGTGTTCTTGGGGAGAACAACGGTCTCATTCCAGGAGGGTCCTTGGGTGAGTCCCCCCCACCTTTCCTGTAGTTATCAGTTTTACCATCCTGTTGGGTGAGCCATCCCTCTCAGCCAAGAGGAACCTCTGTCAAACTTATTGATTTAGGCCGTTGGCCAAGACCAGATGGCTCACCCAACAGGAACTACAGGAAAGGGGGGGGACTCACCTAAGGACCCTCATGGAATGAGACCTTTGTTCTCCCCAAGAACACAAAGTTCACCACCTTTCACACATTCCACAGAACCCAGCTTTAACAGACTACATAAGGCTACTTTACATCTCCTGTAAGGACAATGACTTTTAAGATGAAGCACCATAGGTTGGAAACTTGTTGCCTTTTAATGTCATTCCTTATTTGTATCATGCTTATAGCCACCAGTGTATCTATAACAGTAGGTATGTGATGTTTGGTATGCGTATGATCGTTGTGTAATTTCCTAAGAGTTGGGATAAAGTAAATTTGAGTATAGTGTTATATTCATGTTACAAAATTCATAACCAAAGTCTAATTTTGACTTGTGCAAAGTTTGCAAAGCACATAACTCAGAGATTATTAGTGTCAAAGGAGGAGAATACAGTTTACACTCTGCCCCAAGATCCTGCTGATTGGAGCAAAAACTTTGAGGTCAGCCCAACTGGAAAGGGTTAAAACCCCCTGACACAAACGAAACTCGGAATGAGTCTCATCCAGCCATATCGTGAGAGGTCTCTTTTAACACCTTCAGAGTCTCATCCAACGCATCTTCAGGAGTGAGTCTCTACCAACATCTTCAAGGAGCTCTCTTCCATCAACATCTACAGGATTCTCATCCAACACATCTCCGCGAGAGGTCTCTTTTAACATCTTCAGAGTTCTCGTCACCAAACTACTCCAGGAGAGTTTTCTTCAACTAACAGCTCAAGAGAGTCTCCATCCACATCTGAAGGAAGTCTCATCAACCAAGAGGTTTAGAAGTTCTTGCCCCTCGTCATCACGAGGAGATCATGCTTACTCTAAGACTCCGCATCCAGCCTGGTTCCTGCAAAGCCTCCAACTCCTGCCTTTGCACCGCTGTGAACCATTCATGAAAGTTTTGCAACCCGCCTACGAGAGTCCGCTGGGTTCGAGCCTCACTCTGTTTATCTTCCTCATTGGTCTTTCGAGACGCTACATAAGGCCAACCAGACCGCCGACCAATCAACATCGCCAACATGAATAGTTGATCATTTACTATAATTATTATAGTTATTATAATAGTTGATCAGCTATTAAAATATTAAGTTTACAAATTTCCCCTTCTGAGCTGATCTGCTAACCTCCTACATATTTTGGTGGAGAATACATCAGCTTAACCTAAACAGCTAATTTTCTACACCATGTTTATGAATAATTTTGTCCAGAAGTAGCATGTATAAAGAAAAGTGCAGTGGGCTTAAAACAGAACCTTGTGGAACACCAAACTTTTTCCCTGCTCGCCTCCAGTTTTCAAAATTAAAAAACAAGAGGCAGTCACTTGCTTCAAAATTTGTGAATTAGTAGAACTTATCAGGGTTTACAGTGTAAGAAAAGGTTTTCTTTCCCACTGCATTGCCCACTCTGCCTCATTAGCCTGATCACTGTGACGCTCTTGTAGGAAAATTGCGTCAATATTTTTCTGTTGGACAAATTCTCTTACCACTAATTCTTCTACCACTGACCTTTTATTTCTGTCCCTGCCATCGTTTATATTAAAAGACCCTATTCTTAACTTCTCTGTTGAGGAGAATTAGAAGGAGAAAAGAAGAATAGCAATGCAGATAGTTCATCATAGTTTGATGTTCACTGTATTTTTGCCACGGATGCTATAAACTTATCTCTCCCAAACTGTGATACATTGATGTCTTATATATCTGAAAAATTATCATCCTGTTCTGTTTGAACATTTACTGTCCGACTGATAAGAAGAAAAGACAGACCGAAGGAGAGAGGTAGTTGGGCAATGAGACAGACAGAGGGTCAGAGACCGTCAGACAGAGGGACAGGCGCAGGAGCAGAAGGATAGTCAGATAGAGAGACAGACAGGTGAATCAGGTGTTTTTTTCCTCATTAAGACTCAACAAATTAAAACACCATGTTTATTTATATCGGTTTAATAAACATGCAGGGAAAACATCTGTCTATCTGTATATGTGTTATATTACATTATATCTGTTGGTCTGTTGGTCTTTTCAGACCGAGACGCTGTACTAAAATGAAAAATATCATCCTTTATTGCTCTGAGCCTCAGAGATCTGCTTAGTGCTGTGTGTGCGTGTGTGTGTGTCAAACATAAACACATCCTGCTCAACACAAATCCACCTTTAGATGAAATATATTTCAGACCTTTATACAAGATTAAAGAGGAAAAAATGCTGAAGCTGAACCATGACTCCGCATCCAGCAGTCACATATTCTCTCCAATGCTAATTCATAATAGCTAATTAATCAAATGCTAATTTATAAAAGCTTATTAATTGAATGCCCATTCATGGCAGGTAATTCATCAATGCTAATTAATCAAATGCTAATTTATAACAGCTTATTCATCATACAGTATACTGCTAGCAAACTTAACTCACACTTAGCTAAGTACATTGCCTCCAGAAAGTATTCACCCCCCAGCGATTATTTCTCTTTTTGCTGTTTTGCAGCATCAAATTTAAGTATATTATGATGGGATTTTTTTCTCCACATTTTGAATTGAATCTCTACAGATAAAATTAAAATGAAGTATTTAGTTGTTCTCGTAATTATTATTATTATTATTATTATTATTATTATTAATTAATTAATTAATTAATTAAAAAGTCTAAAAATTGCATAATTGATAAGTATTCATCCCTGTTCTTTTAACAGGTTTCTAAATTAGGACTAATGTTTAGTTTCTTTTCAGCAGGAGGAATTGGAAAACTTGTTGCCAACACGGGAAATGTGGATGATGCCAAATATAACCAAATTGTTGAGGAGAACCTATTCCAGTCAGTCAGAAATCTGCATTTAGGGTGAAAATATATGTTCTAACAGGACAATGAGCCAAAACACAGGGCAAAAACTAAAAAGGAGTGGCTTGGAAAAAAAAATAGGTTTGCTTTTTGGAATGGCCAAGTCAAAGCCCAGACTTAAATCCAATGGAAAGCCTGTAGCATGACTTGAAAATTGCTGTCCACTAACTTTCTCCATTTAATTTAGCAGAGTTGGAGAAATTTTGCACCGAGGAATGGGAGAAAATGCCAAAATCAAAATGTGCAAAGCTCAGAGACACACATATGAGAGAACTTAAATCTGTCACTGCTGCAAAAGGACAATTCATACTGAGGGGGTGAACACTTTTTGATTAAATAGTGTTAATTTTTTTTTATTTTCATGTCTGAGGTTATCTAAACGTTTCTGTAGAGAGTCACTTCAAAATGAGACCGTTCTTATATGCTTACATTTGATGTCACAATACAGCAAACAGAAAAAATAATCACTTGGGGGTGAATAATTTCTGGAGGCACTGTATATAACAACTCCATTACTGTTTTATGGAGCTTCACGTGTCAGTTCTGCTCAGTGCTCAGCTCTTAATGATGAATGAACTCTGGAACCTTCTACAGTTTAAAAATGTTCAGTGTGGCAGTGATTGAGTCTCTCCTCATGAACCTGAAAACACACTTATACATCTGCTCTAAATGACTACAAAGTGAACACTTCAAGAATCAGGTCACAGTGTGTGGTTAGAGACACTGCCCTTGTGTGTGTGTGTGTGTGTGTGTGTTGGGATTCAGAGGCAGTTAAACTCTGTGCGACCCCACATTCTCTGCAGATGAATCAGGTTTAATTTCACTGTCTCTGCAGGAGTGTGGTTACGTCCCCGTGACAGATTAGTGCTCAATGACCTGTTCAATAATGGATGATGGAGGACGCACTGGTATCCATCATCACCGACATTTCCTTTTCCTCTCTGATGTTTCTCTGTGTAATGAATGGTGAATCTAACTAGCGGCGATTCTATTAGCGCCCTACATTACACCGAATTAACTCGCCATGCTATGATGGACACGGAGACAGAGCAGGGTCGGCCGTCCACCACAGACAGTCAGACAGAGTTTAATCTGAATTCTCACGATGGGATTTAATTACAGAACCCACAGAGCTGCAGAGTGGAGTTTAAACTCGACTACAGGCCAGAGACAGAGAAACAGAGAGAGCGAGACAAAAAGACAGAAAGAAACATACAGACAGATGGAAAGAGAGGGAGAAGCAGTGTAAAACCTGACCAGGCTAATCTTAACAACACTATAGTATTACCATCTCTATCTGCCAATAGCTTTCTGTCTGTCTCTCTTTTCTGTCTGTCTCATGCTGTCATCTTAAATCAAGTTACTGTTATCACTGCATCCATCTATAGTGTTGTGGTTTCAGGAGGATAAAATAAATTTTATTTGATCAGAAACTGACACCAACATTCAGTGCAAAAGTGCAACAGTGCAAAACACTGCACTGTTCTTCACTGATTAACACACACAACACTACACTGTTCCTCTTCACTGATTAACACACACAACACTACGCTGTTCCTCTTCACTGATTAACACACACAACACTACACTGTTCCTCTTCACTGATTAACACACAACACTACACTGTTCCTCTTCACTGATTAACACACAACACTACGCTGTTCCTCTTCACTGATTAATACACAACACTACACTGTTCCTCTTCACTGATTAACACACACAACACTACACTGTTCCTCTTCACTGATTAGCACACACACACACACAACACTACACTGTTCCTCTTCACTGATTAACACACAACACTACGCTGTTCCTCTTCACTGATTAGCACACAACACTACACTGTTCCTCTTCACTGATTAGCACACAACACTACACTGTTCCTCTTCACTGATTAACACACACAACACTACACTGTTCCTCTTCACTGATTAACACACACAACACTACGCTGTTCCTCTTCACTGATTAACACACACAACACTACGCTGTTCCTCTTCACTGATTAACACACAACACTACACTGTTCCTCTTCACTGATTAACACACACAACACTACACTGTTCCTCTTCACTGATTAACACACACAACACTACGCTGTTCCTCTTCACTGATTAACACACACAACACTACGCTGTTCCTCTTCACTGATTAACACACAACACTACACTGTTCCTCTTCACTCATTAGCACACACACATACACAACACTACGCTGTTCCTCTTCTCCTGCTTCAATACAGCACAAGATGTCTCACTCTCTCTGTCTCTGTCTCTGTGTGTGTGTGTGTGTGTGTGTGTGTGTGTTAATGGTTCTCCTGTTGACGTGTATCTGTGTGTATATATATGTTGTTAGTCATGGTGACAGTCTCTGACCTTTATAATCAGCTCTTTTCCAGTGCGCCCACTTAAAACTGTGATTGTCTCCACCTGTCTGTTTCTGTCTGTCTGTCTGTGTCCATACACTCAAGTATGGGTTTGATATCACAGTCAGTGGATGTTGTGGTGATGATTAAAGTGTGCAGCATTGCGAGGAGAAGCTCAGACAAATGAGTTTATAAAAGATTAATAAGTTAGTGTACCAGTAAATAGACATGTTGTTTTCTCTCTTTCACTCTTACCCAGAAACACTCAGTGCTTTATTACAAGCAAAATGTGTTTTTACAAAGTATTAGTTAAAGTGTGCTTACTTGTGTAATCAGGTTATTGTTTTTTTTTCTTTTACTTTTTCCCCCACTCTGTTTCCATTTGTTTTTTACCTGAATTTTCTTGGTTGCTATATCACATTAAAGGTGGAAAAAGGTCTGACATGATTTATCTTGGTTTTTTCTATCAGAAAAACCTGCAATTTTAACAGGGGTGTTTGATATCCATTGTACAGTAACCATTATTTAAATAGAGGGTCCTCACAAAAATAGAAAGAAATGAGTCTGTGTGTGTGTGTGTGTGTGTCAGAGTGAGAGAGAAAGAGAGAGACCTTGCCTTGTCCTTTAGGAGCTTTTATGCTGCTGCTTCCTGTTCCAAGTGATCTCAGTCTGATCAGATCAGAGTGTGTCAGCGCTCCACAACCACATTTACATCGATCTGCGTGTGTGTGTGTGTGTGAGGGAGAACTTTCTGTCTGTCTGCATCTGTCTGTCTATCTGACTCTCTCTGTCAGTGAGTGTGCATGTGTGTGTGTGTGTCTGACTGCACACACAGACACACACACACACACATCTCAGAGCTGTTTGGCTGAAGATTAGACTTCAGAGATGAAACACACTTCAGCCACGTCTACAGCCACAGTTACAGCCCCACCTACAGTCACACCCACAGCTACACCTACAGCCATGCCTACAGCCACAATTACAGCCCCACCTACAGTCACGCCCACAGCTACACCTACAGCCATGCCTACAGCCAAGCCATGTCTGCAGCCACAATTACAGCCCCAGCAACAGCCACGCCTACAGCCATGCCTACAGCCACACCTATAGTCATGCATAAAGCAACACTTACAGCCATACCAATAGCCATGCCCGCAGGTATGCGTAAAGCCAAACCTACAGCCACATCTATAGCCATGCCTACAGCTATGCTTACAGCCAAACCTACAGCAACACCTACAGCCATGCTTGTATCCCCATAATCTTTCCTCTTCATCACAGTCTCCTCTATTCATCCCCACTTCCTCATTCATACTAAACCCCTGCCTTTCTCCCTCCACAAACCCCACCTCATTTGAGTGAAGTAAATTGTATCTAAATTGTTCCATGTCTACAGCCACACCTACAGCCCCACCTATCATTATTATTATTACTGTCATTATTATTATTATTACTACTATTACTTATATTCAGACTGTTATTTGCACATTATTGCTATTTGCACATCTGTTAGCTATTAGCTTCCATTATTTATTAGTTACATCAGCCTTGTAGCTCCTGTGCTAAAGATCTTGGACAATTGTTGAACTTTGTGCTAAAAAAAAAAACTAAACTAAACAGTCACTTTAAATTGATTAATTAAAATTAAATTGCTCCTGATGGTGTTTATTATTCCCTGACATCAGGAAAGACTTTGAATTAAGTTTTGCCGTTTTTGAATCGCAATCATGCCACTGAGTTCAGGAGATCCTCTGGATTTCATTGTTAATTCAAGGTCACGCAGTCATTTGTGCATTTCCCTTTAAGCGCTATCAACTGTTCAATTCCATTCAATTCAGTTTTATTTGTATAGTGCTTTTAACAATGGACATTTTCACAAAGCAGCTTTACAGAAATAAATGGATTCACAAAAAATATATTGTAAATATGTGAATTTATCCCTAATGAGCAAGCCAGAGGCGACGGTGGCAAGGAAAAACTCCCTGAGACAATATGAGGAAGAAACCTTGAGACTCAAAAGGGAACCCATCCTCATCTGGGTGCAACGGATAGTGCGATTATAAATCATTCTCTTCTATTATTGTGTACTATATGGACAAATAGTGCAGTTGTGCAACCAGTAAATTCATCACAGTTTTTGCCAAGAAGTCCGGTTGGTTAAAATCTATCCACTGTCCACTGATGGAGTCCTGAGTACGAAGCTGCTCGTGGCAACTGCAGCCCCAAAGCCACTACAGCAATTGCAGTCCCAAGCCATTACAGTACAGTACAGTACAGTACAGCTCCCCATATGAGATCCTCAAGCCATCTCCACAGCCCCCAGGTGGGACCATCCCCAGCAATCCAAACAGTTCTTCAGGCCATCGATATGGGGCCCCAGCAGCAGCGAGCGACTCAACCGATGAGAACTCCAACCAGAAGTAGGGCATCAGGATGGATCAGTCAGGTCCGGGGAGCAGAAGGGGTCAGGATCACTGGTATCTCAGAAGTAGCATGTGTAGCTCGACAGAGAGTGAGAGAGAGAGAGAGAGAGAGAGAGGGCGGGAGAGATTTTTAGGTAAGCTCTTGTCCTCTAATGGTTAAGCACAATGTACTTTGCATGCAGAGTGCAAGCAGGAACTCCGCCAAGACTAGCTATGACAGCATAACTAAAAGGGAGAGCCAGAAGCTAACACAGACATGAGGGAGTCCTGGGACATAAAGCTCCAGCCACTCCACCGTCAACACACCTGAGTGAACGTGTGAGAGTGGGGGGGCGACAGCATCCAAACATCCCAGTTCACCACAACACTCTATGCCTGTGAAACCCTCCAGACCTGCCCCTGTACCTAAGAAAACTATTCACTAAAGGCTTGACTAAACAAATATGTTTTCAGCCGAGACTTAAACACTGAGACTGTGTCTGAGCCCCGAACACTAAGTGGAAGGCTGTTCCATAACTGTGGGGCTTTGTAAGAGAAAGCTCTACCCCCAGCTGTAGCACGCATTATTCAAGGTACCAAAAAATAGCCTGCACCTTTTGATCTGAGTAGGCGTGGCAGATCATAAAAGACCAAAATTTCACTCAGGTACTGTGGCGCGAGACCATTTAGTGCTTTATAGGTCAATAGTAGTATTTTATTATCAATGTGAAATGTGATTGGGAGCCAATGCAGTGTGGATAAGATAGGGGTGATGTGGTCATATCTTCTGGTTCTAGTAAGGACTCTCGCTGCTGCATTCTGGACTAAGTGGAGCTTGTTTATGCATCTACTGGAACATCCAGACAGTAAGGCATTACAATAATCCAACCTAGAGGTAACAAAAGCATGAACTAATTTTTCTGCCTCGTGTAGTGACAATATATTTCTTATTTTAGCAATATTTCTGAGATGAAAGAAAGCAATCCAAGTTATATTATCTACATGAGCTTCAAAAGAAAGACTAGAGTCGATAATCACACCAAGGTCTTTTACTGCTGCACATGATGAAACAGAAAAGCCATGTTGTCTGCATGTGGTCCTAGTACAAGTACTTCTGTCTTGTCAGAATTAAGTAAGAGAAAGTTAATAAGCATCCAGTTTCTAATGTCTTTTACACATTCCTCAACTTTATTAAGCTGGTGTCTGTCATCTGGCTTTGCTGAAACATACAACTGTGTGTCATCAGCGTAACAGTGGAAGCTAATACCATGTTTATGAATAATTTTGCCCAGAGGTAGCATATAGAAAGAAAAGAGCAGTGGGCCTAAAACAGAGCCTTGCGGGACACCAAACTTTACCTTAGCATGAGAAGAGAAGTCACCATTTACGTTTACAAACTGATAACGATCAGTCAAATAAGACCTGAGCCAGGAAAGGGCTGTTCCCTTACGCCTACTACATTTTCTAGTCTATTGAGGAGAATAGCATGATCAATGGTATCAAACTGTTCACTTTCTCAATGTTGTCACTTCCCTGTTTAACTATTAAAGCCTTGGTGAACAGCATTTTGGGAACCAGAGCAGATTTGTGCATAACAGATCGATTGTTTAAGTTTATTTGTGTAGAGGCACGTGTGGCATGTCTCTGTCCTGCTGTAAGCGTTAATGCATTATTAAAAGCCACAGGTGACTGATGGGAAAATAGACTCGGAACCACTTTAATTAGCCATAAACGCACTAAGCTAAGAGACTGTGGCGCTAAATCACACGGTGATGCTGAACCCATGCCAAAGACATAGTGCAGGAAATGCATTAGTGACACAACGCCACTGATTACAATGAGAGAATTAATATTTATTGGCATGAATGTTAGAAATTATATTTTTGCCAAAGCAAACAGTGCAAATAGATTAAAATAAAAGTTATACATTTCTGGATTACACATATCTGTGCATTTATGCACAAACACAACAACCATAACAAACACATAAACAACAACAATAACAAAAAAACAACAGGTAATTATCTGAATATATTGTGTGTAGCTGATATTCAGGGTGTGTGCAGGACACCCGGTGTCTCACCGTCCCTCAGTCTGTCACATTCTGACACAGACTGCACAGCGAAGGCTGAGGTGGGTCCTTCTCCTAAGATGATTCTAAATTTCTCATTTTCTAGTAATTGGCATAAATTTGGTATTTTTTCTGAGTGATGTATTTAGTGAAGGTGTTTCTTTGTGTTGATATTTTTGGCACTGGTGGAGGAAGTGCGAGGTGAGACTGTGCTCACTCAGCCTGTACCTGGTCAGGATGTGTCTCTGCTTTCTATCTCTGATGGTGAAGAGACACTCTGTCAGTTCATACTCTGTGTTTAGGGCCGATAGCAGTGTGATCTGGACTGGGTTTGGTTCTGACTGTCCCAGTGCTCCAGATACGCTCTTCTCATCTGCTCAGTAATTTGGTTGACTCTGATTAGACTTTGGTGAGCAGTGCTGGTCTGAGACTGTTGTGTGTTAGTGGTTAGCGTGTTATTGAGTCTCAGGATCAGCTGACAGAGGGGACTGGTTTTAGAGCTGAGCTCTTGGGTTTTTAGTGCCTCATATTGAAATGTGTTTTTGTTACTTGATTTAAGATGTTTCCAAAAATTTGGTGTTCTTTTTTGTACAGGTATAATCAAGTATAATCAGTGGGAATCAGCCAAATTCTGCCCTGCATGCATTGGTCAGTGTTTTTCTTTGAACTTTTAGGATATTTCTACAGAATTGTGCATGCAGGGACTCTGTGGGATGTTTCTCCCATCTCGTGTAGTCGTGTGTACTGAGTGGACCCCAAACCTCACATCCGTACAGCGCAATAGGCGCAACGACACTGTCAGAGATTTTACACCAGATTCTAATTGGAATGTCTATTCTGTAGGATTTATTCTTGATTGCATAAAGAGCTCTTCGTGCTTTTTCTCTTAGTGCGTTCACTCCCAGATCAAAGCTTCCTGAGGCACTGATTTTTAGCACTAGGTAGTCGTAGTGTAGCATGTGCTCCAGGGCGGTGTTTCCTAGAGTGAACAAGTGTCTGTTTTCCTGAAATCTGACAAGCAGAGAGAGAGAGAGAGAGCTTATACAGTGTGTTAACCTATTAGCTCACTTTAGACACAAGAACAGGTATTACAGAACTTTGTAATTGATTTAAAAATGGTGCTTATGGTGTCAGTTCCGATCTGCATGAACTTTTATAGCTTCTTTTGTTTAAACTGATAACACGCACATAATGCATGATGTCATAGAACGTGTGTGGTCAGTGTTTTTCATGGAGACTTGTGATGAATTTTCTGAACTGAGCTACTTATTAAAATTCAGCATCAGCACAAGAAGGGGGAAGGTTTCCTGTTTAATCAGGGCAGACACAGGAAGTAACCTCGTAATCCATCTACCAGAACACCTGCTCACCTGCTGCTCATATCTCACATCTCCCAGGAGAGAAACGTCAGCCATGATAAAGAACAAGAACACAAGGGAGCTCACAGATGAGTCAGTGTTCATTTAGACACACACACACACACAGATTAGTTACTGTTTCAGCAGGACCCACTGATGCTAAAAAGAACTGAGAAAAAATCTCATCCTTATCTGACTTTTCACTTTTTTATTTAGAAAAGGAAAGTATGTTTTAATAATAAATAATCAATTTATAATAATAAATTGATTTCAATCAGTTAGAGATTCACTGTTTTAACCCTTTAATTTCACACACCACATGAATATATACATTTAAACAGGGGTGTGTGTGTGTGTATGGCAGTGTGTGAGAGGTAGAGAGTGTGTCTCTGTGGGTGGGTGATGAGCACAGGGTGTGTGTGATTGTGATGACTGCACTGTGTGTGTGTGTGTGTGTGCGCGCACATGACTGAAATGACTCGTTAACACACACAGCTCCACTTTACACATCAGGAGTATTCCAGCATTAACGAGAAATGATGGTGTCCAGCTGGGGTCATTATGGAGACCAATCTGATGTTGTTATGGAGATGGCTCAAAGGTCGCAACCCCTGCAGAGACGCACTGAGAAAAAATGACTGACTGAGAAAACGACAGGAAATCCCTGGCGGCAACCTCTCCACAAATCAACAGCATTGTGAAAGAAACAGTTGGAGGTACATACACACACACACACACACACACACACCACAGCAGTTTATCCAAATGCAAAATGGTAGAGTGCACTGATCATATGATCACGGAGAGTCTGCACGATTACCAAATTGGGAATCATCAACACTTGTGAAGTGACCAATGGCCTGATAGCTCCAGATTGCAATGACTGACGCAAACCACATTTTATCCATTTAAAAGAACTCTTCAGTAGCTTTCATCCTACACCAGCCGTCTGCGATCTACTGTGCTTGAGAAAGAGGCTGTGGAATTCAGACATTTTATCCAAGCTAAGAGCTGTATTTCCGACTAAAATGACACCCCATGTGCTGCTATCATTTCCAAAGTTCCTAGTTCATAGACTTTGTTTATTCAGTCAATCATATCTTTTGGTGAACTGGAGCCTGTGAGCTGCCGTGACTGACTGCACTTTCCTGGGCTTGCCCTCTCACTTGCCTTACTCAGCAGTAACTACCACTACTAATGCTACTTGTAAAGTTTTTAAAACATACATAATCACATAGACAAACAAAAAATATGCATAAACATTACATAGTGTATACACTGCTAGCTGTCTATTTTAGGCATACTGGCATAGGTTATCGCTTACTGTATAGGAAGCCATATTGGTACCTGCAGAGTATCAGTGAATCGTTTATTCGATACTGAAGCTCTTTGTATTTGTAAATGATAAAAGAATGAGACTATAATTAACCACAAATCTATACTGAGTCAATTAAGACCTGAGTCAAAGCAAACAGTTAGCGGGACTAATGAATCTTTCTCTCTCTCTCTCTCTCTCTCTCTCTCTCACTCACACACATACACAAACACACAGCTCAGAGACAATATTTGACTTTTGAAGACGAGTGTATTTGATCGAGAGTAATGAAAGACTGCTAGAGGCGGAACCATTTTATTAGGACACTTCACTAATAGGAGACTAAATACAGCAAGAGAATGAGACAAACATGGTTATCAGTCAGAGACACAACTAAACACAACATAACTAAACACAACTAAAGACAGCACAATTAAATACAATTAAACACAGCTCAACTAAACAGTAAAACCAACTAAACGCAACTAAACACAGCTCAACTAAACACAACTAAACACAAACATAGCTCAACTAAATACAACTAAATTCAATTAAACACAGCTCAAATAGACACAAATAAACACAGCTCAAGCAAACACAACTAAACATAAATCAACTAAACACAACTAAACACAGCTAAACACAGCTCAACTAAACTCAACTAAATACAGCTCAAATAAACACAAATAAACAGAGCTCAACTAAATGCAACTAAACACAACTAAACACAGTTAAACACAATTCAACTAAACACAGCTCAAACTAAACACAACTAAACACAACGCAAATAAACACAAACACAGCTCAAGTAAGCAGAAATAAACACAGCGCAACTAAACACAACTAAACACAATTCAACTAAACACAGCTCAACTAAACACAACTAATCTTAACTAAACACAGTTCAACTAAAACTAAACAGAGCTCAACTAAACACAACTGAACACAACAAAACACAGCTCAAATAAACAACTAAACACAACTAAACACAGCTCAACTAAACATAACTAAACACAGTTCAAATAAACACAAATAATCACAGCTCAACTAAAAGCAACTAAATACAGCTCAACTAAACGCAACTAAACATCCCTCATCTGGGTGACAACGAATAGTGTGATTATGAATCATTTCTCTTCTATAACTGTGGACTATAGAGTCAAGCAATGCCAAGTGTGTTAAGAAGAACTTGAGTATGAACATCATTTGCATTTAAGTCTCTCGAATCAAACAGAAATTATCAGCTGTTCAATGATTAAGACTTGGCTATCCAAGGAAGGTGATGAGGAGTGATTTTTACTCTACCTGACATTTTTACTTTCAGTCTTTACATGGTCTTGGTAGGCTGTGGTGAGATATTCGCTCATCCTAAGTCAGTGTCGCAATTTGTTTCAGTGTTTTCTGTTGTTGTACTGCCTGCTCTCGTATCAACAGGAATCAGCTACGGAGGTTTCTCCTCTTCTCTCCCCCATCAGGAGAACATGCCACATAGAAATATGGTGTTGCACACTTTATCACCACAGATGATGGACATGTCCACTGTTTTTCACTGTTGAACTTCACAAGGACAGGACACCCCAGCTGTAAGTTCTTGTTAGTACTCCTTGTCTGTGGTTTAAGTAAAAGGCATGTTGTTGTTTAGAGTTCTTACCGCATCATTTAATTAAGCTCTGGTCAGGCAACTTGGTAATCAAGTTGCTTTCCAAGGTTGGCAGAGTGGTACGTAACCTTTTTCTCATTAAAAGCTCAGACAGCCTCACACCTCTCAACATAGATGGTATAGCTCTGTAGCATGATAAGGCAAGCAGTGGGCTCTTCTTTTTCAAGAATTTTTTTAAAAAGAATCAAACTCTTGTGCGAACTTTCTGGTTTAAACAAGTCACTCACGCTTTGTGGGCCATTATCTGACACTACTACATTTGAGATGCTAAACTGGGCAAATGTTGCTTTTAATTTGAGTACTACTTCCTCTGCAGTCATAACTGGCAGGTATAGAAACATGCGAAGTAATCAGAAGCTACAAAATACTGTCAACCTTGACACTCACACAGATCTGTTGCGATGTACAAAGTTAACGCAATGTTTCCATCATCCATTTTTGTTCGAATGATAACACTGGCCTCCTGATGTTTGTGTCCGGGACTCAATTCAATTCAATTCATTTTTATTTGTATAGCGCTTTTTTTTTACAAAGGTCATTGTCTCAAAGCAGCTTTACACAAACAAAAGTAAAGTGAAGTGTGTGTGTGTGTGAGACGTCTCTGATGAGCAAGCAGGGCGACGGTGGCAAGGAAAAACTCCCTGAGATGGTGATAGGAAGAAACCTTGAGAGGAACCAGACTCAACAGAGAACGCATCCTCATATGGGTTTACACTCAGACACAGTCTCAGTGTTTATGTCTAGACTGAAAACATATTTGTTTTATCAAGCCTTTCATGAACAGTTTCTCAGCTAAAGGAGCAAATCTGGAGGGTTTGAGGGCATAGAATGTTGTGGTGAACTGGGATGTTTGTATGCTGTCGCCCCCCCCCACTCTCACGCATTCATTCAGGTTTGTTGACGGTGGAGAGGCTGCCCCTTTATCTCTTTGTCGAGCTATACGTTACTCCTGAGATACCAGTGATCCTGAACCCTTCTGCTCTCTGGACCTGCCTGACCCATCCTGATGCCCTACTTCTGGTTGGAATTCTCATCAATGCCACTATCGGACGATGCCACGATCAGACGATGCCACTTGGGGGCTGTGGAGTTTCAAAATTCAAGATTCAAAGATTTAAAGCGTTTATTGTCATGTGCACAGTGAGGAAAAACAAGTTTCCCTGTACAATGAAATTCCTTCTTTGCTGTCCACATTGAGTGCCAAGACAAATGCAATCTATGTAAAAAATAAGAACAGACATACACATACATACAAACATAATAAAGTATAGCTATGTTGCAGAAGTAGAAATATAGATTACATATATAGAAGTATAGACTATGTACATCTGTATGTGTGAGTGTGCAATACTGACTTGTGCAGAACAATAGTATACTAACATGTGCAATATTGACTTGTGCAAAATAATATTACAGTACATGTAGCAAATTGAGCGCAGCTACACAAAATAATAGCAGCTGTCACATTTAACAATGTGCAAATCGAAATGAAACTACTTGATAGCAGCATAGCAAATAGCAGCAGTAACATTTACAAATGTTCAAATTGAGCTGTAGCAGTTCAGTCCTCCTATTCTATGAGATGTGTGAGACTAGTCTGTGTCCACTGGCTACCCATTTAGAAGTCTAATGGCTGAGGGGAAGAAGGAGTTCCTTAGTCTGGAGGTTCTGCATTTCACACTCCTGTACCTCCGTCCTGAGGACAGGAGTGTGAACAGTCCGTATTGTGGGTGGTTTGGGTCCTTAAGGATGGAGGCAGCTCTCCTGTGGTAAATAGTCTGCAGAGAGGGCAGTGGAGTCCTGATGATCTTCTCAGCAGTCTTCACCACTCTCTGCAGATGTTTGCGATCCCTCACTGTAGTGCTGCCATACCACACAGTGATGCAGCTGGTCAAGACGCTCTCAACAACACAGCTGTAGAAGTTGTTGAGGATCTTAGGTGACATGCCAAACTTTCAATTCAATTCAATTCAATTTTATTTGTATAGCGCTTTTAACAATGGACATTGTCACAAAGCAGCTTTACAGAAATAAATGGATTCACAAAAATATATTGTAAATATTTAAATTTATCACTGTGAATTTATCCCTAATGAGCAAGCCAGTGGCGACGGTGGCAAGGAAAAACTCCCCGAGATGATATGAGGAAGAAACCTTGAGAGGAACCAGGCTCAAAAGGGAACCCATCCTCATCTGGGTGCAACGGATAGTGCAATTATAAATAAATCCCTTCTATTGTGTACTATATGGACAAATAGTGCAATTGTGCAACCAATAAATTCATCGCAGTATTTGCAAGAGGTCCGGCTGGTTAAAATCTATCCACTGTCCACTGATGGAGTCCTGAGTACGAAGCTGCTCGTGGCAACTGCAGCCCCAAAGCCACTACAGCAATCGCAGTCCCAAGCCATTACAGTACAGCTCCCCATATGGGATCCCCAAGCCATCTCCACAGCCCCCAGGTGGCACCATCCCCAGCAATCCAAACAGTTCTTCAGGCAGTCCATATGGGGCCACCCCCAGCAGCAGCGAGCAAACTCAACCGATGAGAACTCCAACCAGAAGTAGGGCATCAGGATGGGTCAGGCAGCGAGGAGGAGCAGAAGGGGTCAGGATCACTGGCATCATTGGCATCTCAGAAGTAGCATGTGTAGCTCGACAGAGAGTGAGGGAGAGAGAGAGATGGAGAGAAAGGAAGAGATTGTTAGGTGAGCTTTTGTCCTCTAATGGTTAAGCACGATGTACTTTGCATGCAGAGTGCAAGCAGGGACTCCGGCAAGACTAGCTATGACAGCATAACTGAAAGGGAGAGCCAGAAGCTAACACAGACATGAGGGCACCCTGGGACATAAGGCAGCCAGCCACTCCACCGTCGACAAACCTGAGTGAACGTGTGAGAGTGGGGGGGCGACAGCATCCAAACATCCCATTTCACCACAACACTCTATGCCTGTGAAACCCTCCAGACCTGCCCCTGTACCTAAGAAAACTATTCACAAAAGGCTTGACTAAACAAATATGTTTTCAGCCTAGACTTAAACACTGAGACTGTGTCTGAGCCCCGAACACTAAGTGGAAGGCTGTTCCATAACTGTGGGGCTTTGTATGAGAAAGCTCTACCCCCAGCTGTAGCCCGCATTATTCGAGGTACCAACAAATAGCCTGCAACTTTTGATCTGAGTAGGCGTGACGGATCATAAAAGACCAAAAGTTCGCTCAGGTACTGTGGCGCGAGACCATTTAGTGCTTTATAGGTCAATAGTAGTATTTTATAATCAATAAGAAATTTGATTGGGAGCCAATGCAGTGTGGATAAGATAGGGGTGATGTGGTCATATCTTCTGGTTCTAGTAAGGACTCTCGCTGCTGCATTCTGGACTAACTGGAGCTTGTTTATGCATCTACTGGAACATCCAGACAGTAAGGCATTACAATAATCCAACCTAGAGGTAACAAAAGCATGAACTAATTTTTCTGCATCGTGTAGTGACAATATATTTCTTATTTTAGCAATATTTCTGAGATGAAAGAAAGCAATCCTAGTTATATTATCTACATGAGCTTCAAAAGAAAGACTAGAGTCGATAATCACACCAAGGTCTTTTACTGCTGCACATGATGAAACAGAAAGGTCATCCAGAGTTATTATGTAATCAGAAAGCTTACTTCTAGCTGCATGTGGTCCTAGTACAAGTACTTCTGTCTTGTCAGAATTAAGTACTTCCTTAGGAAGTACAGCTGCTGTTGTGCTTTCTTAACCAGCTGGGTGGTGTTGAGTGTCCAGGTGAGGTCCTCGCTGATGTGGACCCCCAAATATTTAAAGCTGCTCACCCTCTCCACTTCAAGCTCTCGGATAAACAGTGGCTGGTGAGTTCTCCTCTCTTTCTTCATGTCCACTATCATCTCCTTTGTCTTGTCCGTGTTGAGGGTGAGGTTGTTGTCCTCACACCATGTCACAAGACTGGCCACCTCCCTCCTGTAGGCCGCTTCATCTCTGCTAGTGATCCGTCCTATCACTGCGATGTCGTTGGCGAACTTCACAATGATGTTGTCCTTGTGGGAGGAGACACAGTCATGTGTGAACATTGTGTAGAGGATGGGACTGAGAACACACCCCTGTGGGGTGCCAATGTTTGTTATGATGGTGTCTGAGGTCCTATTTCCAATCCTGACAGACTGCGGTCTGCCAGTCAGGAAATCTAGGCGCCAGTCGCAGAGTGTGGGGTGTAGTCCAAGTGCAAACAGTTTGTGGGTGAGTTTATGGGGGATGACCGTGTTGAAGGCGGAACCGTAGTCGATAAAGAGCATCCTGATGTAGGTGTCCTTATCTTCCAGGTGAGAGAGGGAAATATGGAGGGCACCAGCAATGGCGTCTGAGCTGGACCTGTTGGTCCGGTATGCATAGTGCAGGGGGTCCAAAGTGTCTGGAATGCTGCTCTGAATGTGGGTCAGCACCACTCTCTCAAAACACTTCATGATGATTGGAGTGAGTCCTACTGGCCTGTAGTCGTTCAGACAGGTTGGAGATGCCTTGGGGATCTCATATGGGGAGTTGTACTGTGATGGCTTGGGACTGTGATTGCTGTAGTGGCTTTGGGGCTGCAGTTGCCACGAGCACCTCCGTACTCAGGACTCCATCAGTGGACAGTGGATAGATTTTAACCAACCGGACTTATTGCGAAAACTATGATGAATTTACTGGTTGCACATTTGCACTAGTCTATGTAGTACACAATAATAGAAGGGATTTATTTATAATTGCACTATCCGTTGCACCCAGATGAGGATGGGTTCCCTTTTGAGTCTGGTTCCTCTCAAGGTTTCTTCCTCATATTGTCTCAGGGAGTTTTTCCTCACCACCATCACCTATATATATATATATATATATATATATATATATATATATATATATATTTTTTGTTTCTAACTTGAACTAGAGTTACATTTATATTAAAACTGCTACAGCCATTTTCGTGTATCCATCAGTTCCCTTTAAAAACTAGTGAAGTGCGCTTTGGGTGTTTATGCAGATCAGGACGTATCAGGGGTTGAGCCTGCTGTGGTAGGTTTTGCTGATTCGTCACACAGAATGAGCAACCAGCCTACTATTAAAAGCTCCATATAGGAGTGTTCTATTTGGTTAGTAAATGGTGCAGAGCTTCACTGTTTTATAACATTAATGTCATTCTCTTGGAAAGTAGGAAATCTGTGAGATTGTGACACTGTACTCGTTTATCAAACCAGGATTTTTATTATCATATCATATCATCACCACCACCCCCTCTGTCCCCCATACACGCCCATCTACCATCTGTGGATTCAGAATGCAGATGATGTAGTAATGTGCATGTGTATTTGTGGGTTTGAGTGTGCATGTATTTGTGTGTTTGTGCAGATGTGATGTCACTGACCCTCTTAGCTAATTAGTGAAATACGTGAACATTCAGAGGAACTCTGCACGTCTCTACAAACTTCTTCAATTAATTTGTGTGCATTCAGAGTGCTGTCTCTCTCTGTCTCTCACAATCAATACACTGTGTGTGTGTGTGTGTTTGCTTATGTGTGGATCGATGAAAAGCATCTCACTATTAATGAAGATCAAACTTTGATTAATATAATGACAACGCACTTACGGTAACAGACACACCATACAGAAACAGACAGAGAGACAAAGACAGAAAGAGACAAAGACAGAGACACAGACAAATAAAATGTGGGTTCTACTGCATCATTCTCCACCTCACAGATTAATCTCACACTGACAGTATCTATTCAGGGCTGTGTCCCAAACCATGCAATGCACATGAGTAGTATATACCTAAACACACACACACACACACACACACACATATATATATATATATATATATATATATATATATATATATATATATATATATATATATATATATATATATATATATATACTAAGGATCTAAGCATCTGCTCCTGTTTCGTCCATTTCACAGATGTATTTTTGAGAATAATAACTTTATTGTGCAGTGTTTTCTGTGTTCTGTGTGTTCTCTATGTTTTTGTAGTCTGTATTTTCTGTGTTCTGTGTATTCTCTGTGTTTTTTTATCTGATTGGTGTATTCGGTTCTTCAGCCTGTCAAAAACATTAGGCATGAGCTGGAGAGTGTTAGCACGCTAGTCAAAACACAGAGCAATAAATTTACCCATGAGAGCAAAATCACCTTGAATCACTCACTCACCGGCAATCACAAGTTCTCAAGCTTAATGAGTTTTTGACCAACAGATCCCAGACTGTTAGACTTGGCAAGAACACCTCCTCCACAATCATCCTAAATATCTGCGTACCACAAGGCTGCATGCTGAGTCCGCTCCTCTACTCTCTCTTCACCTCCAACTGCATACATGTGCATAGCTCCAACTCTGTAATCAAGTTCGCAGATGACACTACATTGGTTGGCTTGATCAGAGATGATGATGAGACAGCCTACAGGGAAGAGGTTCAGCATCTGGTAACATGGTGTGCCAATAACAACCTTGACCTTAACACTCATAAAGCCAAAGAACTGATTGTGGACTACAGGAAGTCCTTGAGGAGCCACAAACACATCCTTATCTTTATTAATGAGACTGAGGTAGAGCGGGTCTCTAGCTTCAAGTTTCTGGGTGTCCACATCTCCTCTGACGTTTTCTAGAACCTCAACACCTCTTTTCTCCTCAAAAAGGTGCAACAGCACCTGTACTATCTTAGGAGACTGAAAAAAGCTCACTTTGCTCCTCAGATCATGGTGAACTTCTATCGCTGTACCGTGGACAGCATCCGTACAAACTGAATCACATTATGGTACAACGACTGCACAGTGTCTGACCAGAAGGCACTACAGCGCGTAGTGAAAACTGCCCAACACATCATTGGAACACAGTTGCCCAACTTTATGAACTTTATTTATCAAAAGTGTTGCTTGCAGAGCGTTAGAGGCATTAATCAAGGACACCTCCCATCCCCACCATGGACTGTTTGTCTATCAGGAAAATGCTACAGAAGTCCTCGTTGTCGCACAAAAAGACTCATGAACAGCTTTTTCCCTTCAGCTGTACTAATGCTGAACTCAGCTTCCAAGCATTAACTGCCAGCCTCCACCTAATAACTAAACAGAAGCATGAGACACATTACTATACTGTATTATATTTTGCTGTATAATCTGCAATTATTTGCAAGTACTTTTAATGCAATTATCTGTTATTACTACAATTATTTATAGACTGTTATTTGCACATCTGCATTTTATCCACTGTATATATCTACTGTATCCTATTGCATGCATCATGCTGTTTAATTCTATCTGCATACTGTTTATCTCAACTTACTGTATCATAATTCTTATTTATTTCTCTTCCAAGTTCAGGTGGAAATGAGGAAGCAGGAGGCAGGTTGCATTTGCTGACCAGGGGAAATCCCTAAGGGAAATCCCCACCAAGAGGGGAGAAGCGACACTCCCCCCACTCTCAATGTCCCCCCAACATGGACCTGTCATTTATGGCCTCAGCACTGCCTCCCCAGCCAATGCTTCGCACATCCCACACCTTTTTCACTACTGCAGGACCCATCCACAAACATTTCTCTCGCTAACGCTCAGAACCCTGGGCAATTTGGATTAGTGGATGAATATATATATTATGAATATCCCCGTGCACACATTTCACCTTCCCAATGCCTCACCTTGAACCAAGAATTGGTGAATTGAGGTCTGGTTAGAGCCCAAATCCACCAATGCATGGTATGTAACCCCTTGAACATTCACCAGTATGCAGTATGTCCTGGCTTGTAGGTGGCCTGCAGCACATCGGGGATCCAAACTGAATGACCAACGCCCCCACCTCCATCACAGGGCAGTGGTCCTGGAAATGCCCAGGCTCCCCGCAATGCCAGCAAAATGACCCAGGCCTTACTCTCCCACCTGTGCCCCTGGATTCACCCACCTGGGGGAGAGAGGAGACAGATACAGGGGAGAGGAAGGTGGAAGGGGGACCGATAGCACGGGTTCGGGGAACTGGTTTGAGGGGAATTGGCCTGCGTTTCTGTGGAGCAGGGACGGGGAAAGAGTGGGGAGGAAGGGGAGAGACACAAGAGCAAGAGAGAGAGAGAGGGAGAACAGAGGGGCTTGTCTGCCCCTGGATATGCCGCCAAGTGGTCCTCTGCCAACTGGACTGCCTCGTTGAGCAACACCAGTCAGTGGTGCTGGACCCACTCTGCTTTCCTTTCCTGAAGTCAGGCGACAAACTGCTCCAGCACCACGAGGTTGATCACATCCACATGAGGCGCAGCATCCCTCAGCCATCAGCCACCTCTGGAAGGTGTCCTGGAGCTTCTGGGCGAAAGCAAACAGGCGGCTTAGCCTGAACCAGGTCCAGGTAGTCCTGCATGATGGCGACTGGTAGCTGCTGGGCTGCGAGTTGGGCTTCACCAGACAGGAGTGGCAGCAGGCTTGCCCCTGACCCTCGGGCAAGCCCCACACCACCGCAGAGCACTTGTACAGCTCCAGAAAGGCTGGTGAGGGCGATGTGGGGTGTGGCCACGGTGGCTGCTGGGTCCATGGCTGGGATACCGGCCTGCTGGACCAGGCCCTGGAGCACCTGCTGGTCCGCTGCCTGGGCATCAAGCAGCTCCTTAATCTGCTGCTCCTGGTCTTGGCACAGCTGGAGGAGGGCTTGATGCTGGGACTGGTGGAGGCTGGGAGGGACATGATGATGTCCGCCAGTGGTGAGGACTCTATGACGGCCTCTTCCTCAGGATATCCCTGGTTTCGGCACCAGTGTGACACTCTCCCAAGTTCGGGTGGAAATGAGGAAGCAGGAGGCAGGCTTGGGAAGAACTCAAGAGGTGTTTTATGTCTTTTACGTTCGCTTTTCAGCGGTTTTATTTCCTCTCCTATATAGCTCTGCTGTTTAAGTCTCTCTCTCTCTCTCTCTTTATCCTCACCACAGCTCACTGCAACACAGAACACTCGTTAGTAGAACTCACCGCAGGTGTGCATTCCTTACCACTCACCTTTTCCGGCTCTGCGTGTTTCTGTATTCATACTATCACAAGGACAATAAAGTTGAATATAACCAAACCCAGCAATGTCGCAACTAGGTAACGATGCAAACTCCATGGGGAGAAATCAGCTGTGTCAGCTATCATTCACCAAATTACAGAAAAAAATTAATGTCCAGTTTAGTTCCATTGCTCCTTTTACTCTTATAGTGTAATCTCACACTCTTTCATTCTCACTTCTATTGGTTACTCACTCTCACTCTTTCTCTCTTCTGATTAGCTGTGCCTCCTGTCTACCTCTGTGTAGTCAGATTTTGTTGTGCCTGAAGTGGGGGTGTGATGACTGTGTCCCAAATGGTGCCTAAACGCTGTATTCCTCTGCATTTTGGTGATGTCATTGAGGTGCTGCACTATAGTGTGCGAGTGATCGAGGGTATGAGGGGGTAAAAGCAAGTATTTGGTATTTGAATAGTCCTCAAGACTTCATCACATTCCAGTTGTGTTCAGCGTGGTGTTTTCAGAAAGCTGCTGAGTCCTTTTCGATGTGGACTTTAGAAGGGTGCACTAATTGCAAATAGATGGCTCTCTTGAGCAGACTTCACTATGAATCCTAACTGTTACAGGAGTGTCAGTGCGACTCACAGCAGCTCGGGATATCACATTAATCACATTATACATTATTGTTGTTCCCAACTCAACAAAAAAAAAACTGCTGTAACTTTAAAGGGCAAAACATTCAGCGTGTGTGTGTGTTGTAAGAACATTGCAGTTGTATGCAAATGTTTGCGTAAGACAAACCGAACTAAAATGTTCTGGCCGATTTACAAAATTTTCTGAAATGCTGATTTTCTTCGTACTCTCATGCGTATGTTGATCGCCCATAATGTGCACAGCATGTTCCTGACACAGCTCATTTGCAGGTAGTGACACCCACAAAACTCCATAAAAGTCCATGTGCAAAGACAGCTTGGAGCACAAAATGAACAATTAGGGAAAAGACTGAAAGGCAGGATTGGAAGTTTTTTATTCAATTCTATGCCAATAAAAAGATTTAACAATGCTCCCGAGTGGCATGCATATATACAGTTGAAGACAAAATTATTAGCCCCCCTATAAAATTTCAATTCTTTTTCAAATATTTCCCAAGTGATGTTTAACAGAGTAATGGAATTTTATCACAGTATTTCATATTCTATTTTTCCTCTAGAGAAAGCCTTATTTCTTTTAATTTGCCTGGAATAAAAGAATTATTTAAAAAAAAAACTGCTAAGGTCAATATTATTAGCCCCCTTAAGAAATTATCTGTTTGATTGGCTACAGAACACACCACTGTTGTCCAATTACTTGCCTAATTAACCTAATTAATTCTTCAAACCTTTAAATTTCACTTTAAACTGAGGATTAGTATCTTGCAAAACAACTTGTAAAATAATTTGTACTGTCATCATGGCAAAGACAAAAGAAATTAGTTTAGACTTGAGAAAAAGAATTCTTAATGCTCACAAAGGAGGAGAAGGATATAAACATTTATCAAAGCGTTTTCAAGTATCAAGAACTGCCGTGAGAAGTATTATCAAGAAGTTTGAAGAGACCCACACGATGGAGAACAAGACTGGCAGAGGTAGGAAGCGAAAGATTTCAAAAACTTTGGAAAGAAAACTAGTGAGAGAGGTTTCTAAAGACCCAAGAACAACTGCCAAGACACTAGTGAATGATTTAGTCAAGTATGGGATTGATGTCTCAACGAAGACAGTCACTAGAGCCCTGCACAGGAATGGACTGCGAGGTTGCCGACCAAGAAAAACTCTAAAGAAGAGACACCTCCAAGCTAGACTGAAATTTGCCAAGGACAACCTGGACAAAAATGATGACTACTGGAAACACATCCTTTGGTCAGAGGAGACAAACTAGAGCTCTTTGGTCATAGAGATGTTGCCTATGTTTCGAGAAAGAAGGGAGATGCACTCAACCCACAGTGAAACATATCGGTGGGAGTATAATGCTGTGGGGATTTTTCAGTGAATTTGGAACTGGGAATCTCGTTAGGGTTGAAGGAAACATGAAAAAGGAAGACTACAAGAACATTTTGAAAGACAACCTCAGGCAATCTGCAACAAAACTTAGTTTGGATTGATGTTTTGTCTTCCAGCATGATAATGACCCAAAGCATACCTCACTTCTGGTGTAGAACTACCTCCAAAGGAGCAAAGTGAACGTCCTTGACTGGCCTGCACAAAGCCCAGACTTGAATCCAATAGAAAAGCTGTGGGGCACACTGAAGACCAGAGTCCATACCAGGAGACCAACAAATCTGGAGGAGCTTGAGAGATTTGCTAAGGAGGAATGGGCTGCAACTCCTCAGGAGACATGCCTGAAACTTGTTGAGAACTAACGACTAAAGGCTGCTATCAAGCAAAAGGGATATGCTATTGACTATTAACATCAGATGTCTAATAATTTTGACCTGAAGACTTTTTTTTATTCTTGGTTATAATTTTGTTTCTATTTGTTTTACAAACACTCCAAGTTTCCTAAATAAACTATTATGTTTAGAAAGGCTGTGTTGAAAAAATCTTCACTCCATTAAACAGCACTTGGGAATTATTTGAAAAATAATTATAATTATTTTTTATAATTAAAAAATAAAGGGGGCTAATAATTTTGTCTTCAACTAAAATCAATAATATATGATTATAATTATATTAGATAAGGTGTTTGTTTACAGCTTATGTCTCTGCGCAGACATACTGGCCTGCCTTCCTTTTATACCCCACCATTTTTTTTGTCATAACTGAATGATTTGTTTAATTTGTCTTAATTTATGGTTTTGTGTTGGATTGCTTTCTTTATTTTTCATATTCTTTAATTAATGCCAATAAAACAAAAATTACTGGTTTTCACTAAATGTTCTAGATAGTGCTCTTTGTCCCTGACCTAGTGAGCCAAAACTCTTCTATAAGTTGCTCTGGATAAGGGCGTCCGCGAAACGCTGTAAATGTAATAAAAATAAGCAGTTTAAACTCCATGGAATATTCCAGATATAAAAGTTCAGTAATCCATGCAGATTATATGATTTGAAGTAGATCAGGTCAAGGTTTTTATGAGTTTACAGGATTTTCATGAATACCAAATTTCTTGTGTAAACGCTCATAGGAACGATTTACACGTACATCCATTCGTATCTAGCTTGATAAATGAGGCCCATTATTCTTGCTCTGTGGGTTGGCCATTTTGATCTCTGTGTGTTCTAACATTTGGAACAGAGCCCTGAAATAAACAATATTCCAAAATATGACTGTCAGAATCACTGCCAGAACTTGTCATATTTAAATAAACAGTGGATCCATTAAAACTTTGTGTTTAATATTCACCACAAGGGCATGTGTGATTCTGATAAAGCTAATTGTTTTTTCAGTGATTTTTTTTTACCTGCAGATTTTGGTGATGCAAACAGACAGCCTGTCTTACAGTACTAATAACATATTTGAAGACTTGAGCACAGAATGCTTCCAGTAAAATCAATTATTTCAGCTGTTTTTAACTGCACTATTGAGTACAGTTGCTGCAGTTTCAGCCTGAAATAAAACAGAAAATGTTTCAAGCTGTAAAGTGTGTGTTTCCTCCAGAGCACTGCTGTCGCTTCACATCATCATCTCTGCAATAATGAAAAAGCCTATGGAGGATCTGTTTTAATCTCTCATATTGTATCACTGTTTTCTTCCAGCTCTGGTCTCCATGATGTTTTTTCTCATTTGCTGACCTCTTCCAATTACAGCACTGATACTGATGGACACGATCAATTCACACAGAGCCAATTAAACACAACTAATTACACACTCATGCTTAAGTGGATTGGAGAAAGTGGCTGTCAATATGAGTCCTGAGAGACAGACAGGGAGAGAGACAGGGAGAGAGACAGGGAGAGAGAGACAGATAGGATGAGAAAAAGACAGATTCTCTCATCCAGGATATCCACCTCTTGCCTGCTGGCTCCCATCCCTTCCACAATGGTCCAGACCATCTTCCTCTTTTCCATCATTAATGAGTCTATAACATCTGACAGAGATGACTATACCCATCCTGAATAAGTCTACAATAGATACCTCAGCCATCAGCAACTACCTACAGTATCAGTTCTCTCCTTTCTTTCTAAAATTCATGAACAATCAGTTATCTCTCTATCTCACCTGGAATAACTCCCAAGATCCTGACCAGTCTATCTTCAAAGCAGCACGCTCCACAGAAACTGCTCTTGTGGCCTTCACTTAGAAGCTTAATGCTGCTAGATTGGCCAAACTGTCTTCAGTCCTCATCCTCCTCTATCTTTCAGCAGCCTTCAACACAGTCAATCACAAGACTCTCCTGTCCATCCTCATTAGTCTTGGAATTAGTGTTACAGCATGCAATGGTTTGCTTTTTACCTGGAGGGAGGGTTATATCAGGTGACAAGGTGCTTCATACAGACTCTCCACTGGTGTCTGAAACAAGGTTCATTGCTGGGTCCTCTTCTGTTGTATACTTGCTCTCTCCATGAGGTCCTATCCTCTATACCTTCTCTGTGAAGTCATATCCTCTATACCCGCTCTCTCGGTGAGGTCGTATCTTCTATACCTTCTCTGTGAAGTCATATCCTCTATACCCGCTCTCTCGGTGAGGTCGTATCTTCTATACCTTCTCTGTGAAGTCATATCCTCTATACCCGCTCTCTCGGTGAGGTCGTATCTTCTATACCTTCTCTGTGAAGTCATATCCTCTATACCCGCTCTCTCGGTGAGGTCGTATCTTCTATACCCACTCTCTCAGTGATGTAGTATCCTCTATACGTGCTCTCTCAAGTGAGGTTGTATCCTCTATACCCACTCTCTCTCAGTAAGGTCCTAAACTCAATACCTGCTCTCTCTGTGAGGTCATATCCTTTATACCTGCTCTCTCAGTTAAGTCATATTCTTGAATTGGCTTTCATAGCATTGCTATGCTGATGAAACTCAACTTATCCTCTCATTTCAATTCAATTTAATTCGATTCAATTTTATTTGTATAGCGTTTTGAACAACGGACATTGTCACAAAGGAGCTTTACAGAAATACTTACATTCAGTTTATAAATTTTAAATATATGAAATTATCCCTAATGAGCAAGCCAGGGGCACAAGAAGCAATGTCAAGGAAAAACTCCCTGAGATGATATGATGACGAAACCTTGAGTGGAACCAGACTCAAAAGGAAACCGATCCTCATCTGGGTAGACACTGGATAGTGCGATTATAAATAATTTCCTTCTATAACTGTATGCTATATGGTCCAGAAAATTCATTACAGTTTTCATATTAAGTCTGTTTTGTTGAACTTATCCACTGTCCATTGATGGAGACCTGAGTGCAAAACTGGTAGTAGTGATAAGCCATCATACCATAACTGTTCATATGAATTGTGGCCCAAAGCCATCTTCATGGTTTCAAAGTGGTACCATCCTCAGTAATCTCAATGAGCTTCAGGCTGTCCAGGTGGGGCCATCCTCAGCAGCAGTGAGTGATTTCCAATTAATAAGAACTCTAACCAGAAGTAGGGCATCAGCATGGATCAGGCAGATGTGGAGAGCAGAAGGAGTCAGGATCACATTCCTCCCTCAGACACTCATGCTTCAGTTCAGATCTCAGCATGTCTGACTGACAGCATGTAAAGCAGCTCATCAGCTGAAAGTTAATCCCAGTGAACTGAACACTCTGAACACTGATTGTTATTACTGACATTGAAATATGAAATATTTCATTAAATATGAAAATATGATCTGCTGTATTTTGCTTTGAAATAGTGAAATAAAATCACCTAAATCCCAAAGGTAGTGGATCAGCTGAGACATGTTTGCTGTATAAAGGTAGGTGAGAAATTCACATCGTGGGTAGATTGGAGAAGAAACTCTCTGAAACAGAAATGCCCATATATTGCCCATAATATTACATATTATAATAAAGGTACAGTAATTCATACAATGTTCAATCCATTAAACCATTATAAACACTATACTGATTTATTTTGTTTACATGCACCCTACAGAACACACACACAAACACACCCTTCAATCTGTTAAGTCAGTTGTAGTTGGAGGCTTTTCACTTTCAGGCCTAAGAGCCAAAGGTTAAGGTGTGTGTGTGTGTGTGTGTGTGTGTGTGTCTGTGTGTGAGATGAATGAAGAGAGTGTGTCATTCACAGGAAGTGAAGGTGTCAGTAAGGATAATTGTGTTTTAGCATCTGTGTGTGTGTGTGTGATTGAAAGAAGGAGAGTAATAGAAGCACTAGAGAGGCTGGTTTAGAAAAGAGTGAGTTGAAACTGTAGTGAAATCTCAGATTAACATCATGTAAGAAATCACATGTCAGATACGGAGTGATCTGTAAAAGTGTGTGGCAGTGTGAGTGAGTAAATTCACTATATGGCCAATAGTATGTGCACCCCTGATCATCACACCCATATGTGCTTCTTCCCCAAACTGTTACCACAAAGTTGGAAGCACACAATTGTATAGAATGTCTCTGTGTGCTGTAGCTTTACAGTTTCCCTTCACTGGAACTCAGAGGCCCAAACCTGTTCCAGCATGACAATGCCCCTGTGCACAAAGCGAGCTCCATGAAGACATGGTGTGTGAAGGTTGGAGTGGAAGAACTCGAGTGTCCTGCACAGAGCCCTGACCTCAACCCCACTGAACACCTTTGGGATGAACTGGAACACCGACTGAACCCCAGACCTCCTCGACATCCCAACATCAGCGCCTGACCTCACTAATGCTCTTGTAGCTGAATGAACACAAATCCCCACAGCCACGCTCCAACATCTAGTGGAAAGCTTCCCAGAAGAGTGGAGGATATTATAACAGCAAAGGAGGACATGTTAATGTCCATGGTTTTGGAATAGGCACATATGGATGTAACGGTCAGGTGTCCACATACTTATGGAAATATAGTGTAGATCATCTCTCTACCAGACATACCATTTCAGGTACTCTTACTTCCTGATCTCCCAGTGCTCCTCAGTCTTGGTGCAATTCTTTTCATCCATTACCATCAGATTATTAAAAAAATCACTGTGTACAGTCAAAGTTTATTATGATGAAATAATCTGTGTGTGGGACGTGTTTAATAAAGCAGCTGTGGTTATAACACTTACTCTAACTATACCATTAATTTCACTCAGATTTAAAAATGTACAGAGTGAACACTGTTAGTGTTACAACACAGATGAAGACTTTCTGTTGTTAAGTTTAGACAAAACACAACAGGTTTCATAAAGTCCTTATTAAACCTCAGCAATTAAAGACCGTGTCAGTGTTTGGGATGTGAAAAATGACCTAAATGCTTTTCTAAACAGCTGCTAATAACTGTAAATGACCGTACCCCCAAACCACCCAAAGAACAGTGCTGGTGCAGTTGGTGTTTCAAACACGATGATTGGACAAAAACACCACTGGAGTTGCACTTTAATAGATTGTTGTGCCTGAATTTAAACACAGCTCCAGAGAGACAGACAGGTGAGCTCACACACACCAGCACTGCAGCAGTTCCTGGCTGTGTATATCCTTCACAAATACAATGAAACTGTGTGGGCTGAGATGAATGTGCGTGTGTGTGTTTTGAAATGTTGCAGGTGTACAAGAATCACAAATATATGGGTTCAGCCTCTGAAGTGCAACTCCTGGGGGTACAGCTGAGCTGCATAGCATCCATATGAGGAGAAACGCATACACACACACAATAAAGAGACTGCAGGCTGTTTTAACCACACACACACACACACACCAACCATCAGCACCTCAATAACATACCTCATTATGTGTGTGTGTGTGTGTGCATGAGTTTACAGGCCATCAAAGTTGTTTAATCACTGCTGCTCTGAATGGAATTCTGTTATTAACAGCACTGAGAGAATTTATAACTCAGTAATGAATGAGTGATGGACACAGAACACCCATTACACCTGTTACACACCGAGCACACATTACACACGTTAAACGTTACACACCGAGCACACATTACACACATTATACACATTACACCTGTTACACATGGAGCACACATTACATACATTAAACGTTACACACCGAGCACACATTACACACGTTAAACGTTACAGAAATGTTAATGTATAAAAGATATAACATACATGCTAGCTAGCTAAGTCATATATTATGATGTTTTATGCCTATAGCTATAATTTCTGGTTGCTTGGCAATTGTGTAAACATTTGAGCAGAAAGCATTTCATATTCAGTTCCATTTCTACTTTTCCTCTGTCCTGATCTGTATTTCTCCTGCTGTCTCTCTGCGTGCTGTATGTCCTCTGCTCTCAGGCTTACTGACAGCGTGCTGCAGCTCTGTAGTGGATAACGATGATTTCTGCTTGGCGTCTGTCCAGTTCTCTCTCTTCTCTCCTCCATCTTCTCTCGGCTGCTGGGAGTCTCTGTACCTTAGAAAAGCACTAGAAAAATTAAAGATTATTATTAACCCTAAAGTTCTGTTAAATCTGCACTAGTTTTATCTGAAAGCTACTGGAATTTAAGTGATTAGAGACACTTTATCCTGTCTGAATTAGCTACAAAAAAACCTGAAAAAACACAAATCTGAGGCATCATCACGTCATTACTTACACAGACATGGAGCTGTACATACTGTGAATGTGGAAAAGAGGCTTGGAAAAATGTTTGTGGTTCTCCATGAGCTTGTGAATCAGAATCACAATGTATAGTATACAGTATATGTATACAGTACAGGTTGTATATGGAATTCCTACTGGTGCAGAGTCACACATAGTACAGGACAGCACATTGACCAAAGAGTAGAATATAATATAATAAAATACAATATATCTGTACAGGAACACAGTACAAAAGTTTAATATAATATGTGAATACTGCTGATACAGCAGAATGTAGGAGTGTAATATAATTGCTTCTATGACTATAATTATAAAATAGTGTTATTGTGCAGTTACTGCAGGTACATCATTGTAACATGTGGTGAGATGAGACAGGTCAGCATGGGCTTCATTTGTGGGAATTCCAAAATCATCGTCAGGGTCCATGATTGGGGTCAAAACACATGCAGGCAACATCACATCAAATGAGGAAAATCCATATTCTAGGTGACACATGACGTAGATGCACCAGGGTATAAATAGACAAACTAATCACAGCTAATACAAAAAGGTGAACACCATATGATGATGAACCAATGACAGGATATGGCTGAAGACATGACTAGAACAGAAACAAAGTCACATAGCAAAACATAAACAAAAGCACATGGAGGACAAAGATCAAGAGCAAGCAGCACTCGCCATGCTCAGAACCACACAACAAGCTGAGAGGGGAGATTCATAAAAAACATTCAGTGCAATAGTAGCAATTTAAGTCCTAATTAATATATAATCTGAATAATCTGTGCAAGCTATATAATTTATTTAATCTATATAATCTATATGATTTGTATAATCTATATATGCTATATAATCAGAATCAGCATTCAGTAATCAATAATCAAGTAAATAATTGAAACTTCAGGTAAAATGATGTCTGTAACTTTAAATTAGGGATCAAATCAGATTGAACTTCCTGCAGCCGTGATGCATCAGCCGTGTTTCCCTCTAAAACAGCTGCCAATATAAGTGAAGTGTGTGTGTGCGTGTGTGTGTGTGTGTGTGTGTGTGTGTGTGTGTGTATGCGTGTCCTCCTGCTGTCCCTGAGTGATTTCACCCTGTAACTGCTGAGCATTGACGGGACAGTTAAAGTCTTTACGATGTTTTAAAGGTGGTTTTTAAACCGAGACGTGCTCTAGGCCCTGATTTCCCTCTTGATTAATAAAGCTGTAAGGAGGAGGAGTGTGAAACACCCGTCTCTCTGCACTGTGTGAAGGTTAGCAGGTTTACGAAGGGCACCACTCTGAGCTGGATCTGGGCCAGAAAAATTCCGAGCCTCTTTTCACTTCACTCATATCACATCAGCACACTGAGAGAACCTGAATCTCTCGAGTTTCAGCACAAAGTGCAGGGAAATAAATGCTGCAGTTACTGCGGTACCGTCTGCTTTACTGACTGCACTGCAGCATCAGCAACCTCTCACGCCACTTACCAATTTAATTGTACAGATCGGGAAAATAATCATGATTTTATTTTGCATATTTCCTCATCCACAAAATTCATTTCTGATTATGCCACAACACACAATATGTTCATTTGTAGACAGGAGTGCGACTTGCATCAATCTTAGCAAACAACCTGCATTCAGACCGAGTCAAGCCAAACATGGCAGAAACCGGAGTGCACTTACATACGGTGGTTTAGAATAACTGCACTTCAAATATTTTGAAAGAACATTACTCCTCGTCAGTTTTAGTTAAACAGGCTAAGATTTGTTCGTGCATCCTGTATGGTCACTATGCTACGGACCTGCTCTTAATTCTGGATAGTGTGAAAATGTTGACAAGTCGTGCAGCCTACTGTGAGCCATGTTAATATTATTTTTTCCAAGTTCACATGGTCCAAATGAAATGGGCTTATGGACCAGATTTGGCCCACTGGCCTTGTGCTTGACATGAACTCCATCTGAATCAGAGCTTCCTGTTTCATCCCTTATTTGTATCTAGGCATGAGGAAGATGGCGGCATGGTCTGATTTCCCACATGGTGGTTGAGACTGTGCATTGTAGCCTTCTTTTTATGGACTGTAGTAATGGTCCGGGATCCTTTTGCCCCTGGTGGGGCAGGTAATGTTTTGGCGGAAGTTTGGCACTGTTAAAGTCCCCACCGCAATGAGCGCAGCATCCTGGTGATGAGTCTGGTGCTGAGAGAGCTTCATGTAGTTCACATAAGGCAGTGTCTGTGTACGCCTGAGGTGAAATATAAACAACACTGACTATGACGGAGTTATATTCCCGAGGAAGGTAGAAAAGGTGACATTTAATGGTCAGGAGCTCCAGGTTGGGTGTGCAGGAGCTTGTGAGAGGAACATTGCTTGTTCCTCCTCAGGATCTCACTCGGCCAGCATGGATTTGGTTGCTATCTGGCAGGACACCTTGTTCTGAGATCATCTCTAGCCCATCATATCGTCAAAGAACCTATCTGAGCCCAGGATACAAGCCTTGTGTAACACCTGAAAGATACAGAATGTCTGTAATGCAAACTAATTGTAAAGTCAAAGAGCAAAGTGCAAGTTCCAAAAAATCCTCTAATTTTTATACATTTATGTATTGAAGAAGAAGAAGAAGCCTTTTTTCACATATATAAGTCACATGAGTCACATATATGTTACAGCACAGTGAAAAAACATTTGCCCCACATATCCCAGCTTGTTGGAAAGCTGAGGTCAGAGCACAGGTTCAGGCATGATACAGCACCCCTGGAGCAGATAGGGTTAAGGGCTTTGCTCGAGGGCCCAACAGTAGCAGCTTGGCAGCACTGGGGCTCGAATCCCTGAACTTCTGATCAGTAACCCAGAGCCTTAACCATTAAACCACCACTGCACCGCTATACTGCTGCCACTATAGGCATATTAGATCAGCAGCAACCTACCAGGGGCCACTCCACTCCCCAGTCTGTCTTCTACATCACTAAGGCCTTTACACAGGGATTTACTCAGCCATGCAATGTATATCTCTTTCAGCATCCAGTTTCTTATTCATGAAAGAGAAGGATAATGGACATTGACCATGCACTCATCAAGCACTCACATCAAGAACTCACGGTGAAGTTAACCACTTCCTGCCTTGGTTGTTGTTGCTGCACTGGAGCAGCAGATGTAGACCTGCAGTGCAGGTAACTTCATCTATATCTGAGAGAGGAACACAAGTAAAACTGCACCAGCTGAACTCTCTGAATATTTGGTTATGTTGTATGGCTGAGCCAATGCTCCACCCATGGTTCAGAGCTTCATCAACATGGTCTAGTGATAAAAATGTGAAAAAGTTTGCAGGCACACACTGTATGGAAGGAAGGGAAAATATTAGCTGCTGCTATAAACATGGCCCTTTTTATATCAAATTCTCTGTACTGTTCATTAATATACCAAAGATATACCTCACCTTAAAGGTCAAAGATCAGTGAGCTATATTAAATTTCAGGGCTGTGAAGAGGAATTTTCACATGTGATTAATACATTTACAAGAAGTGTGGATTGTTGGAGTGAGAAAGCGTTTAAATTTCTGCATCTTTAGTGTATCAGTGAATACCACAGAGACGTTTTTCAACACACCTAACTGAAGTCTAAGGGCAATTGTTTAATTTGGGGGAACAATGTTGGTGTTCAGATAAAACAGATGTGAAAGAAAATCTTCCAAAAGCTGTTCTTACGGACTTTTATTCAACTTCCACACACTGCAGCAATATAGTAAAGAGTACTTCCAATTAATTTCACTTTCATAAAGGTTTTGTGGTATACATACACCATCAGAGCCACACAACTACATATTCTTCCCTCTGAAAAAGATGTTCCATCTCAGTAGTGGTTTAATACATTTGAAGCTTCATCTATATACAAACACATTTATCTGAAGTTTAATCTGAACTGTGCAGACTGGATGTGTGTACTCTCTGGGTAAGTAGGCTAAGGTTAATTATATACAGAACAGTGGATGTGTTCTTCACTCTGATTGGTCTGCTGTGTGTGTGTTACATGTTTACACACTGGGGTCTCATACAGTTCTGTCCTCTAGTGAGTAGTATATGGGTGCCTGTGTGTCCCTCTGAGGAGCATCAAATATAGTCCAGTAAAAATAGGCCAGTACCCCCAGTGTGCATCATTATACACACACACACACAGACACACACAGACCTACTTCTTTATCTCACTATGATTCTGTGTTCCTGTCTCTCTCTTTGTCACTTATTAGAAAGGCTGAAATGAAGCTTATTAGTTTTCCCCCCACAATCCTCTGGGAGTGGCTCTGAGGGATTGATGGGTTTTCTTGAGAGATAGAGAGGGAGAGAGGGAGAGAGGGAGAGACAGGATAAATAGAGAAGACTATCTGTAAAAGTGTCACAGTTTGCTACAGAATATACACGCGACTAGAATGGAATTGTGGTTTGGAAGTGGGACATTTCCTGTTGGTTCATCACCATAGTACACATTTCAGGAATTTCTTAAAGAAAATACCTAAAGTGTCAAGTCTTACTGGGACGTACAATAGAATAGCAGTGATTTTTGCATAAATGAAGAACAAGAGGGGAATGTGAACCGACTCCTGAGTGACTACAGTACTGAGACTGTGAGGTGGAGAAACTGAACTGCTTTACAGTACAGTTGTGATGAAGATCAAGTCAAGTTCACAGTGGAGCTCCCAGTGCCTGCATTTAGCAATTAACAACAGTGGAAATAAGGATCTGCTGATTCACAGAATCAGAAACTGCTCACCGTTAGAGAATGATGAGGGGGCTAATCAACTTTTTTTGGCATCCAGTTTAGCATCCAGGAGCTGGATTTAGTTGGCAATGTCCTATGAGAGCAGTACATTAGGCTCTTGGACAGAAATTTACGGAGATAAATGGTTCTAGAATTAGTGACAGTAGAGAGTCGAGCATAGGCTTCTTAATCATACTTTAAGATAAAAGATAAAAGTGGTTATATACAGCGTGAAGTCGGTGGAGAAGCGTGGATGCACTGACTTAAGAGATAGGATTGTCAGATGGTCTGTGGTCATCATTATCAGGTAGTGTGTATTGGTATTTTTTCCATATGTGCATCATGACATCTTCAGCTCTGAGAATGTAGGGGGATAAATAAGGAAGGGTTTGAGACATACTGATTTTAGAGAGAAAGATGGCCATTTTGGTTCCAACAGTGGTAAGAAAAAGGTGAGCAGTGCCCACCACATAATAAGCTCTGAGGGCAAGATTTCTCCATTTTCCATCAGCTTCATGAGGCATCATTCTTTCAAACTAAAGAAAGCCATATAGCCTGAGTTTGCATGCTGTCAGTCCACAGAGCTGTCCAGAGGGTCTAAGCAACAGGGTCAGCTGTCACATCTGAGAAAGAAGGAAATGGTGGTAGATATGAAAGCATGGGGAAGAGGATGGAGGGGACAGGGTTAGGGTTTTTTCCTGAAAGTAACAGGAACAGTGAGTGATGTGGACCACTAAAATAGAATGACATAAAGGAATGGTCTGATTAAGTGGACTTACAGATATTTTGAAATTTACAGATGTGATGGAGTTAGAGATGTGGTGGACATCTGGACTCATGGAAGTGGTGGAATCACGGACTGGTGGAGTTATGAATTTGGTGGCCTGCTTAATGTTTTGGTGACTGTACAAGATATAATGCTGTTGGTTTTAAAGAGTCCAGCTTGTGGAAAGTGGATGATGATAAAGCATGATGATGTGGAGTGTTTCAGCAGGAACAAAGTGGGTTCTGCACAGGCTGTGGAACAGTGGACCAGCTCTTTACTCTTGCACAGCTTTGTGGGGGTCATGGGAGTAAGCTAATCCAGTCTACATCTGTTCTGTGAATTTCAAGAGGTTTAAGCTGGGTGTTGTACTCTGTCAAGGGTATGCCTTGTCTCCTGTTTGTGGTATTCATGACAGGATATTAAAAGGCAGCTGAGGTTTGCAGAGGTGTCCAGCATGAGGGGTTAGAAATAACTTCCCAGTTATTTGCAGATGATGACATTCTTATGGTACCATTCAAACTGGACCTCAGACACACACTCAAATGTTTTTTCTGCTGAGTGTGAAGCAGCTTGGCTGAAAATCAGCACCTCCAAGTCTGAAACCATGGTTTTCTCCCACAAAAGTAGGATGCTCCCTTCAGGTAAGGGGAGAGCTCTTACCCCTGGTGGAGGAGTTTCAACATCTTGAGATCTTATTCACAAGTAATGAAAAAGAGAGTGTGAGACTGACAAATGGATCAGGTCAGCAACAACAGTGTTACAGTTGCACTACCAATCTGTGGAGTTGAAGCAGGAGCTCAGTTTACAGACATGCAGGAGCAAACAGAAGTTTCTGTCTACCAGTCAGTCTACATCACTATCCTCACATATGGTCACATGCTGTAGGTAGTAACCAAATAAATAAGGTCATTGGTACAGGTGGGGGAAATGAGGTTCCTCTTCAGGGTTATGGGCTTACTTTTCATGATAGGTTGAGGAGCTTGACAATACAGGAGAGCCCCAAATGGAACCACTGCTCCTCCAAGTTGAGAGAACTAGACCAGATGGTGTGGGCAACTTATAATGATGCCCCATTGTAAGCTCCCAAATAAAGCTGTATCAGGCATGTCCCACTGTACCGAAACCCTGGGGCAGAGAGAAGTGGGGGGAACTGGGAACTGGGAGGTTACATCCTACAGTTGGCTTGGGATGGTCTGTGGATCAGTCAGTGTGCATTATCAGTCTGTAAGGGAGTGTGTGTATAATGGTGTGTGTATAACTGTGTGTGTGTGTTTTCTTTAGCAAAGGAATAAAATTGTTCCTCACTAGTCTCTCAAATTATACACACTGCTTGCTACACACTGCTAGAAACACACACACACACACACACACACACACATCTACAGAGCTTCTTCTGTGAAATAATGTACTGTACAATGCACTCACATCCCACATCCCAGCCGTCCTCCCACACACACACACACACACACACACACACACACACACACACACAGTGAGCGTGAGTCATGGATTCGCCTACAGGGAGAGATGACAGCAGACAAACAATCAACACACCCACTTTCTACAATCACACACACACACAGAGCAGGCATGTGTGAGAGCAGATAGCAAATCAGAGGACACAGCTTGATCATCTCTCCATCACTGCATTAACATCTCCATGATCACAGTAATGTCCAGCCTTCCAGACCTCACTGCAGCAGGTGGGCATGGCTTAGCTCTGCTCTGCACCGCACCATCAGGATGAGGTTCATGAACCAGCTGGAACATTAAAGACCTGCATTTATTTTACATATCTTCTCTTCATTCCCCTCAAACATCTTCTCCTTGTCTTGCAACTGGAGAAGGATATGAATATCATAACCATGAATCTCTATGAATTAAGTTGAAATGAATCAAGAATCTCCACAACAGACTGCAGTACACTTCGTCACTTCCTCGCTCATGTCTAAAGCATCTTTCAGGAAAGTTTCATTACACTTTTCCCAATTGTCTTCTTTACAACTTCCTTTCCTCTTCATTCTGAGTTTCCTGCTTCAGGACATGTGCTAGCAAAAGTCCGTCTGGTAAACGGTACCGAAGCATTCGGGCCCTCACAACCAGACTGTGCAACAGTTTCTTCCCTCATGCCATCAGACTCCTAAATACCTAGAACTGGACTGAAGGAACACACACACACACACACACACACACACACACATACATATACACACACACACACATATATACACACACAACTGAACTGGTCCAAAGGAACTCACGCATACATACATACATATATATACACACAACAGAACATCCTCTATGCACATGCACTGCACATGTTTTGCACATGTTTTATTATTGCTGCTACTTCTATGTTTACACTGTTTACACTACCTCAGCTGTAATATTTGCACTACTGTCACTTTATCACTTTCAACAGGACTGTGTACTGGTCGGCGTCGTAGTTATGTACTGTCTGTTCTGTCTTGTGCTGTCTGCACATGTTTGCACTTGTGCACTTTACGTTTAATTTATGTAATTTATGTAATTTATGTAATTTATGTAGTCCCCGTAGTTCTGTGTTGTTCTGTGTTGTCTTATGTAGCACCTTGGTCCTGGAGAAACGTTGTTTCGTTTCACTGTGTACTTGTATATGGCTGAAATGACAATAAACTCCACTTGACTTGAAAAGTTATTATTCTTGCTAATGAATATATAACTAAGTAAAAAAGTTCTGCCACAGAAATAATTCAATTCAATTTTATTTGTATAGTGCTTTTAACAATGGACATTGTCAAAAAGCATCTTAATTAAACTTAAACTAACTAAATCTTACCTAAATTAGTTCCATTTGTTCATAAAGCCAGTTTCACTATTAAAAAGTGAATGATGTATGAGTATTTCATCAAATCATTCCACAGTAGCTGTAGTCCATTTAATGCCATAAAATTGACACTGCCACGTTAAGAGACCTGATGACATCACCAGAAAACGCTAAGCAACAGGGTGTGCGGGAGACTGGAACTCAGCTGGCACAGCAGCGTCATCCGAGTTAAGGGTAAATATTTCTGATAAAAGTTTACAAAACACAAAATTGGTCATAGATGTTAACATATAAGACATATGTAACAAAGTTTCCTAAATTAGTCATTTTAATGATCTCATATTCCTTGTATCTAGATTTGCAACTCAAAGAGTGAATACCAAGTGCAGCAGTACACATTGGGTCAGTGAACTGTTAATGGTGCATAGATGAGTAACAGATAAACATCGAATGTTTCTTTGTGCATTTATTTATGGAAAAATGTGGATTTTGCATATTTCTGTCTAATACAGAAAGGAGATACAGAACTGTGTGTGGTTCCCCGTGTGGATGCTTGTGTGGTGTGCTGCATACCAGAGTGTGTCTCTGTCAGAGTGTACTAATGCGTAAGCTAATGCATTTCACTTTGAGTCACTGTAATTTAGCTGGTTTATTATACACAGTAAATTGATTTAATCAGCCATTGCACTAATGTGAATGTATTGTGAGAATTGATTTTTGTATGTCTAACAGGGGATTAAAGCCTCTACTGTTGTCTATGAAATATATATAGCTTATATTCCGTTCTATGTTCTTTTCTCCTGCACGCTAAGGCAAGGCAACTAGGGTGTTAGGATGGGGAATTTGTTCTGGCATAATGTGCCATATTGAGTAAGGTAAAATAAATCTGCTTTTTGTTTTAAAGACTGAGTATTGCACCAAGATTGTGCCGAGCCCAGGTACTTATTGGTACTGTACAAGAAGCTTTTTTTTTTATTCTTTTGCTTGTTTGTTTTATTACCATGTACTAAAACCAAAAGAAACTTAATTAATTAATGCTGACCTTTTTTTTGGGTGCAGTCAGGGAATAAATATAAAAGAAAAAAAATTGTCTGTGTATTGTTTAACCATTTATTGCTAGGCTACTTATAAATGTGTATATATGTCTCACATGCTAACACTGTGAAAACTCTGTGAACTTCTGTCATTCAGCCTGCAGTATAAATCAGATAAAAGGTGTTGAGGAGGATGCTTTCACTCAGGTCCGTGTGTGTGTGTGTGTGTGTGTGTGTGCTTGTCCAGCATGCTACAGCATGTCATATTTCTTGTGTAAGACAATCCAGCTACTTCTCCGCCACCCTTTAATGAAGACAGATGAGTGAGATTGATAACACGGTGAGTGCTAACAGGACATTTATTACACTTTAATATGCTGATGTTTATTACAGAAGCTGAGCTCATTAACTGACTGATCGACACTGTGTGTGTCAGATTTATCACCTTATTATCACACACTGAACTTATTTACCCTCCTGTGGTGCACACTATTAGGCATTGTTTTGCCCCACAACAACAACAACAACAATAAGAAGAAGAAGAAGAAGAAGAAGAGAACTAAGAAGAAACTAATTAAAACAACAAATGAAAAAACATTGAAACAAAGTGCAAGTTAAAAAGAAGGAGGAGAAAGGAAAAATAAATGAATAGAAATATAAATAAAAGTAGCTAAATGCAGAAAAGGAAGATGAAGTTTTAATTTGTTTGTTAAGCTCAGTTATGGAAGCAGCCTAATGAATATTTAATGGTGACGTGTTGGATGTTCAGGGCTTCATCTCTCTTTTCATGTTTCATGTGTTCATCATGTAAAAATTGTGTGCTAGATGATTTTAAAGCACAATGTGGAAGGCAATTTATCAGCCACTGAGAGTGGTATGAAGGTAATATACGTATTATTTAAGGGTGAGTCCACCTCAAATCACCAGATTTTAAAAGATGTTCCCAAATTTACCATCTCAGATTTGCTTCATACTTTCTGCAAATAATGTCACTAATACCAATAAATAGTGTGCAAAAAATGTATCTTGTATCTGAATTAGTTTCTGAGATATAGCTTTTAATAAGGGGATGTGGCTCTGTAAAAACAAGTGCTACAGAAAAAGTTCCATAAGTCATTAGTTTTGAACTATTCCTGCTAGATACATGAAATTTTCAGGGATTGTTGTCTAGTATAAGATGTCTATAAAAATAGATGGTCCACAGTTGCATATTTATGGCCTGCTGGATATTGTATTTTAAAAATGCATTGTGCTTTTGTCCTTTATATCTACACACTAAGCACACCAGATCTTTCAATTTTTCATATCTATTACTCATGTTATAGTTTTTGTTTTTAGCAGCTTAGTGTATATCTGAAAGAACAGTATACAGTCCCTTCCAAAAGTATTGGAACAGCAAGACCAATTCTCTTGTTTTCGCTACGGACTGAAGACATTTGGTTGAGATCAAAAGAGGAATATAAGATGATAGATCAGAATTTCAGCTTTCATTTCCTGGTATTTACATCTAGACGTGTTAAACAACTTAGAACATGGCACCTTTGGTGGCAGAAACACCCAATTTTTAGGTGAGCAAGCCGGTGACGCACTGACATCATCAAACTGTTGCATTCTTCTTTTGTGATGCTTTTCCAGGCTTGTAGCGCAGCTTCTTTCAGTTGTTGTTAGTTTTGTGGGGTTTCTCCCTTCAGTCTCCTTTCAGGAGATGAAATGCTGCACAATTGGGTTAAGGTCTGGTGATTGACATGACCAGTATAAAACCTTCCACTTTTTCCCCTGATGAAGTGCTTTGTTGTGTTGCAGTGTGTTTTGGGTCGTTGTCTTGCTGCATGATGAAGTTCCTCCCAATTAGATTGGATGCATTTCTCTGTAATTTGGCAGACAGAACGTTTCTGTAGGTTTCTGAATTCATTCTGCTGCTACCATCATGAGCTCCATCATCAATAAAGATTAGTGAGTCTGTTCCAGAAGCAGCCATGCCAGCCCAAGCCATGACACTACCTCCACCATGCTTCACCCATGAGCTTGTATGTTTTGGATCATGAGCAGATCCTTTCTTTCTCCACATTTTGGCCTTTCCATCACTTTAGTAGAGGGTCATCTTGCTTCCAGAACTTTTCTCGATCATCTCTGTATTTTTTTGTGAATTCCAATCTGGCCGTCTGATTCTTACTGCTGATGAGAAGTTTGCATCTTGTGGTATGGCCTCTATATTTCGGCTCTCAAAGTCTTCTTCAAAGGGTGGATTGTGATATCTTCACCCCTGCCTTGTGGAGGTTGTTGATGATGTCACTGACTGTTGTTTTTGAATTTTTCTTCACAGCTCTCACAATGTTTCTGTCATCAACTGCTGTTGTTTCCTTGGCCAACCTGTTCCATGTCTGGTTGTTAGTACACCAGTGGTTTCTTTCTCTTTCAGGACATTCCAAATTGTTGTATTGGCTATTCCCAATGGTTGTGCAGTGGCTCTGATAGATTTTCCCTCTTTTCTCAGCTTCAAAATGGCTTGATTTTCTCCCATAGACAGCTCTCTGGTCTTCATGTTAGTTTATCCTTTTTAACAACAAATGCAGTGTTCACAGGTGAAACCCAGAGTAACTAAGAGTATGAAAAATAATTAGGGAGAAAAAGCTAGCACCCTGGTATAGTGATCATACTTGAACTTTAAAGCAGACCACTCGAAAACTAGAATGTAAATGGCGTAAAGCTAAATCTGTAGTATTTCAAATAGCATGGAAGGAGAGCCTTTTGAGCTATAAGAAAGCTCTTACTGCTGCTAGATCAGTGTATCTCTCCACCCTAATTGAAGATAACAGAAATAATCCTAGATTCTTATTTAATACTGTAGCAAAATTAACTAGGAATAAGACCACAATAGAAACACGCACACAATCATTATATAGCAGCGATGACTTCATGAATTTTTTCAATGGTAAAATTGAAAATATAAGGCAAGAAATTCAGACTATTAAATTAAAACGGGACAGTTTTATATCTAACCCTGTAGATGATAATATAATAATATCAGATCAACAATTACAATGTTTTACTCCCCTTGAAGAGACTGAACTATTTTCACTAATTTCATCAGCAAAATCATCAACCTGTATACTAGAGCCTTTACCTACTTGTTTCCTCAAACAGATAATTCCTGAAACAATCAAACCTCTTTTAAAGATAATCAATTCTTCCCTTAGCATTGGATATGTACCTAAATCTTTTAAATTAGCAGTTATCAAGCCTTTGATTAAAAAACCTGACCTTGACCCCTGTCAGCTGTCTAACTATAGACCAATGTCAAACCTCCCCTTTATCTCCAAGGTCCTAGAAAAGGTTGTAGCACAGCAGCTATGCTCATACTTACATAGGAATAACATTTGTGAAATGTATCAGTCAGGATTTAGGCCTCATCATAGCACAGAGACAGCACTGGTTAAAGTTGTAAATGACTTACTACTGGCCTCTGATCAGGGTTGTGTCTCCTTGCTTGTGCTGCTTGACCTTAGTGCAGCTTTTGATACCATTGATCATGCTATTCTCCTCGATAGACTAGAAACTGTAGTAGGCATTAAGGGAACAGCCCTTTCCTAGCTCAGGTCTTATTTGACTGATCGTTATCAGTTTGTAAACGTAAATGGTGACTTCTCTTCTCATACTAAGGTAAAGTTTGGTGTCCCGCAAGGCTCTGTTTTAGGCCCACTGCTCTTTTCTCTATATATGCTACCTCTGGGTAAAATTATCCGTAAGCATGGTATTAGCTTCCACTGTTACGCTGATGATACACAGTTGTATGTTTCAGCAAAGCCAGATGACAGACACCAGCTTAATAAAGTTGAGGAATGTGTAAAAGACATTAGAAACTGGATGCTTATTAACTTTCTCTTACTTAATTCTGACAAGACAGAAGTACTTGTACTAGGACCACATGCAGCTAGAAGTAAGCTTTCTGATTACATAATAACTCTGTATGGCCTTTCTGTTTCATCATGTGCAGCAGTAAAAGACCTTGGTGTGATTATCGACTCTAGTCTTTCTTTTCAAGCTCATGTAGATAATATAACTAGGATTGCTTTCTTTCATCTCAGAAATATTGCTAAAATAAGAAATATATTGTCACTACACGATGCATAAAAATTAGTTCATGCTTTTGTTACCTCTAGGTTGGATTATTGTAATGCCTTACTGTCTGGATGTTCCAGTAGATGCATAAACAAGCTCCAGTCAGTCCAGAATGCAGCAGCGAGAGTCCTTACTAGAATCAGAAGATATGAACACATCACCCCTATCTTATCCACACTGCATTGGCTCCCAATCAAATTTCGTATTGATTATAAAATACTACTATTGACCTATAAAGCACTAAATGGTCTCGCACCACAGTACCTGAGCGAACTTTTGGTCTTTTATGATCCTCCACGCCTACTCAGATCAAAGGGTGCAGGCTATTTGTTGGTACCTCGAATAGTGCGGGCTACAGCTGGGGGTAGAGCTTTCTCTTACAAAGCCCCACAGTTATGGAACAGCCTTCCACTTAGTGTTCGGGGCTCAGACACAGTCTCAGTGTTTAAGTCTAGGCTGAAAACATATTTGTTTAGTCAAGCCTTTTGTGAATAGTTTTTTTCTTAGGTACAGGAGCAGGTCTGGAGGGTTCACAGGCATAGAGTGTTTTGGTGAACTGGGATGTTTGGATGCTGTCGCCCCCCCACTCTCACGCGTTCACTCAGGTTTGTCGACGGTGGAGTTGCTGGCTGCTTTATGTCCCAGGGTGCCCTCATGTCTGTGTTAGCTTCTGGCTCTCCCTTTTAGTTATGCTGTCATAGCTAGTCTTGCCGGAGTCCCTGCTTGCACTCTGCATGCAAAGTACATTGTGCTTAACCATTACAGGTCAAAAGCTTACCTAACAATCTCTCCCTTTCTCTCTCTCTCTCTCTCTCTCTCTCCCTCACTCTCTGTCAAGCTACACGTGCTACTTCTGAGATGCCAGAGATGCCAGTGATCCTGACCCATCCTGATGCCCCTTCTGCTCCTCCTCGCTGCTTGATCCATCCTGATGCCCTACTTCTGGTTGGAGTTCTCATCGGTGGAGTTCGCTCGCTGCTGCTGGGGGTGGCCCAATATGGATGGCCTGAAGAACTGTTTGGATTGCTGGGGATGGCGCCACCTGGGGGCTGTGGAGATGGCTTGGGGATCACATATGGGGAGCTGTACTGTAATGGCTTGGGACTGCGATTGCTGTAGTGGCTTTGGGGCTGCGGTTGCCATGAGCAGCTTCGTACTCAGGACTCCATCAGTGGACAGTGGATAGATTTTAACCAGCCGGACTTCTTGCGAAAACTGTGATGAATTTTATGGTTGCACAATTGCACTATTTGTCCTTATAGTACACAATAATAGAAGGGATTTATTTATAATGGCACTATCCGTTGCACCCAGATGAGGTTGGGTTTCCTTTTGAGCCTGGCTCCTCTCAAGGTTTCTTCCTCATATCATCTCAGGGAGTTTTTCCTTGCCATCGTCGCCACTGGCTTGCTCATTAAGGATAAATTCACATATTTACAATATATTTTTGTGAATCCATTTATTTCTGTAAAGCTGCTTTGTGACAATGTCCATTGTTAAAAGCGCTATACAAATAAAATTGAATTGAATTGAATTAATTGTTTAAACAGTCAGGCTAACAGGTCACACGTGGGCAACAAGTGGGCAACTGTTAGTCACAGTTCCAGTAATTTGTTCAAACAAAAGGTGGCATGTTCTAAGTTGTTTAACACAACTAGATGTGCTCTTATGGGCATTTAGATGTGCTTTTGTTGCCTTAAAAATTAACGTACATTATGCCAACACCATTACGCTATCATCTCTATTCTAACATAGCAATGCTAACACTGCTTCCAGTGTGTTGTAATTCTTCTATTCAGTTAACACGCCACTCCATGACCGTTATGAAGTTACACTTAGGTGTTGAACTGTAAATGCATCATCAGTATGACAAGGTTTGACCCTCCAGCATCACCCATTTATTTTCAGTGAGAAGCAGGTGGGGCAAGCGAGACAACATGTCCTCAAGCCTGAGAAACCATTGTACATGTATGTGAGATGAGCCCTAAAGCTCCTGTGTTCTAAACTTCTGAAAGATCATTTTGGCATTGGCCAAACTGACTACTGCTTCATCTGCAGTAGTAGAATTAGCTAAACACAATTAGACAGCTAACATTAGAGATTCCTAAAGTTAGTTATATAATGCTTGTGTGATCCATCTGTAAAGTTAGCCATGTAAGATTTACTCTGCTAGCAAATAAATAGAATCTTTTCAGTTGCTGAGAGTGAGTTTGTTTCTGTTCAGTCTTACACACTCATTTGCTGTGGGCGATGCACACTGCTGAGTGGTTAGGGGAAGTGGACAAAGGCACACTGTAAGCACGATAGAGACAATGGTATGGGGTTTAAAGGGTGGATGTTTGGTCAGTGAATGATCAGCGACTCGATCTTCTGTTCTCTGAAGATAAGACTTCTAACACAGAGAGCAAACAGTCATTGGCAGCTTCCTGTTTCTTGTTGAAGAGTTCGTTATTCATGAGGATACAGAGATAAAAAGGCAATAAGTACAGAACAAACAATGACAAAGTGCCCTTGAGTGATTCTGCAGAGAAAGTGCTGGAGTGCTGAGAGTTTCAATGAACCTGAATTGTGTGAGGATAAAACAGATTCAGACTGGAGAGAAATCAAAACAATTCTGTCAAATGTGAAAGGACAAAAAGATCCTGAAGCATGTGCAGATTTAGAACACAGCCATCTCTGAGATGTCCTCACTGGTTTATTAATTTAACACTCGATGTGATGAAGAGAATCCAGAGCAGAGGCGATTTATCATGGATCAGATACACACACGCTCTGTATTTCAGAATATCTTTATTGTTTCAAGTTAGTTTTCTGGCTAATTCAATTAGCTTTAGCTTCAGTTTATATCCTGTCTGAGATGAATATTCATGACATGCAATGGAATCAAACCTTAAAACTCAGAACAGTTAACTTCAGGGGAACGAGCTACTGAACCAATCTGCAGCGTGAATCCTAAATGGCTTCCTTTTGGCATAGGACCCCTTTGCCGCTGAATGGACAGTGTTCCTTACTGTCACTGCTTCCTCAATAAGACAAAAACACACTAAACTTTCTGTATGAGAAACAGTTTGTTTGTAACACCTATATTCACCTGTGTCTAATTATTAATTTCTCACAGCAAATTGTTCTGAATTAAATCTCCCTGAACTCTACGGCATGGTGTTTAAACTCCTCCTGAACTTACAGTATGGTGTTTAAACACCTCCTGATGTCACAAAATAATCTTGATGGCTTGAACCAATCACGTTTGATAATTATCTGAGGATAAGATAAGACAGTAGTCTGCGACTCTGTGAATCAGTAGATCCTCATTTCTGCTGTTGCTAATGTGGGAAGAAATATCAGCCTGCCTTTCTGATGTCACTCTTCCTTGATAAAGATCCATCATTTGAAGCGTACCATAAGTAGAATGAGAATACAGAATCTGATTTTTATACAATCTCTGATTATTTCTAGACTTTACTGCAGCTCTGACATGGATGAGCCGTTTTACTTGCTGTCTCTTTCCTCAAATGCCATGTTTCCTCTACAGATAATTCAGAATGCTGCTGCTCACCTGCTTTACCACCTCCTGAAGTTCTTTTATGTTGCCCCCTACCCAGGAACTCCACTGGCTTTCTGTTCTGGCAAGAATCAATTTCAAAGTTTGTGTCTTTGCATTACAGGCACCAAAGAGCTGCAGCACATCATCTACACACCCTGCTTCAGAGCTACACAGCTACATGCTCAGGTCTTTATCCTCAGCACCCCTGGTGTGTTCTTCTCTGAGGTGTAAACATGCTCATACCATAAGATCTCACTTTTTCAGTGTCCGGTCTTCCCAGTAGTGGAACGAGCTTCTTTCTTTAATTCAATTCAATTTTTTTTATTAAGCCCTTTTAACAATGGACATTGTCACAAAGTAGCTTTACAGAAATATATCAAGTCATTCCACAGTATCTCTGTCGCTATTTCTTCTGCAAAAAGACCTTCATCTTCAGAGAGTATTTAGGAGAACACCTTTGTGAAGTCATAAAAAGCAGCCAATATGAGAAAATGAGGTGTTCTCCAACATAATGTCTGAGGATGAAGGACTTTTGCAGAAGGAATAAAGATTCAGGTAGAGTGAAGAAAGAAGATTGTTCCACTATTAAGGAATGTGTCATTCTCTCTGCACAAACCTCATGTAGCTCACTGCATTTATATTACTATATTTATATTTATATACTTGAAATAAATGATACTGCAGATGTTTAGAACACATATTCACACACACACACACATAAATAATCCCTTTGTTCAGATGGAAAAATTGAGTAATTTCCACCTGTTTTTTTTTTTTTACTAATTCTATTCTATTTTTCTATTCTTATTGTCCCCAAAAGTAAGGACTGCGCAGTAACAACTGCTCACTTCAATTAAAGGGCAGACATGTACCATTATAGATCATAGTTAAAAAATATTTTATTGCATCATTTTGAAAATAATTATGACCTGTGAATGCACAGAAATGTGGGGAAAACAAAAAGCAAAAAACTGCCTTTTTTCACTTCAATTCAATTTTATTTGTATAGCACTTTTAACGATGGACATTGTCACAAAGCACTACATGGACAAATAGTGCAACTGTGTAACCAGGAAATTGATTACAGTTTTCACATGAAGTCTGGTTTGTTGAACCTATCCACTGTCCACTGATGGAGACCTGAGAGCAAAACTGCTTATGGCAACGGCAGCCTCAACGCCACCACAGCAATCACAGTCCCAAGCCATCACAGTACAGGTCCCCATATGAGATCCCCAAGCCATATCCACAGCCCCCAGGTGGCGCCATCCCCAGCAATCCCAATGATCTTCAGGGATCTTCAGGATCCAATCATCCCAATTCACCACAACACTATAATGTGTCAGTGTATCAGTTGATAATGTGTCAGTGTATCAGTTGATCTGTGTTTCAGTCGATCATTCAGTCAGTGTGTCAATCGGTTAGTCTGTCAGTGTGTCAGTCAATCAGAGTGTTAGTCTGTCAGTGTGTCAGTTGATCACAATGTCTGTGTCAGTCTGTCAGTGTATCAGTCTGTCAGTGTGTAAGTCAATCATTTTGTCAGTGTCAGTCAGTCTGTCTGTCAGTGCATCAGTCTGTTAGTGTGTCAGTCTGTTAGAAGTGTTCAGGCCCTTCAATAACTAATAAATAATAACAAACTTGCAATTGCCTGATGATAGGGTGAACACTTTTCTGTAGCTTCAATTCAATTCAAGAGCTTTTAACAATGGACATCGTCACAAAGCAGCTTTACAGAAATAAATAATTCCAGGATATAAATTGCAGATGTATGAATTTATCCCTAATGAGCAAGCCAGAGGCAACGGTGGCAAGGAAAAACTCCCTGAGACAATATGAGGAAGAAACTTTGAGAGGAACCAGACTCAGAAGGGAACCCATCCTCATCTGGGTGACACCCGATAGTGCGATTATAAATAAATTCCTTCTATAACTGTGTACTACATGGACAAATAGTGAAATTTTGTAATCAGGAAATTCATCACAGTTTTCGCATGAAGTCTGGTTTGTTGAACCTATCCACTGTCCACTGATGGAGACCTGAGTGCAAACCTGCTCACGGCAATTGCAGTCCCAAGCCATCACAGTACAACAGTCCATATAGAGATCCCAAAGCCATCTTCACGGCCCCAAGCAGCACCATCCCCAGCCAATCCCAATGATCTTCAGGCCATCCATGTGGGGCCCCAGCAGCAGCAAGCGATCTCCAATTGATGAGAACTCCAACCAGAAGTAGGGCATCAGGATGGATCAGGCAGGTCCGGAGAGCAGAAGGGGTCAGGATCACTGGTATCTCAGGAGTAGCATGTGTAGCTCGACAGAGAGAGAGAGAGAGAGAGAGAGAGAGACAGGGAGATTCAGACTAAGTGGAACACACACTCTGCACCACAGCACACACTGCACACACACATTCCACAGCACACACAATCCACAGCATGCACACTCCCCAGCACAGCACACACACTCCACAGCACAAAAACACTATGCAGCACACACACTCCACAGCATAGCACACACTCCACAGCATAGCACACACACTCCACAGCACAGCACATACACTCCACAACACACACACTCCACAGCACACACACAGCACACACTCCACAGCACACACAGCATAGCACACATATTCCACAGCACACACACTCCACAACACAGTATCTGCCAACCATTTGTCAGGGCCTTAAGAAACTGCTTTGTGTATGCATTTGCAGGTGTGACTCATTTTTATTCTCCAATTGTGAGTTTTGATCACATGTACCTTATTATTTGGCCATTTTCCCATAAAGCAGTCTGAGTTTGTGTCTGAATGAGTTTCTGATAAGAAACAAAAAAACATCTTCATCACTCAGGAATGAATTTTGTTAATAATAACTCTTCTGTTTGTGATTCTTTAAAAATTCACCACAGAGTATAGAAATGCCTGTGAAGTGGTTTCACAATACACATCAATTATTCAGTACCAGTGTTTCCAACTTCTCTTATCATTAAGCACCTAAATGGAGTCACCATGGTGATGTGTTATGCATTTGGTATTGGAAGTGGTGCAATATAATTAAACCCTCAGTTTTATAGTCCAACCTTATTTAGAACAATAATAAACCTTTAAATACTGAGATCACCTGACGTCACACTGACATCACACCGACATCGCACTGATATCATACAGACATCATGTTGACATTGCACTGACACCACACTGACATCATATTAAAATCACACTGATGTCACACTGACATCGCACTGAAATCACATTTAGACACCATGCCGTAGATTTCAGGAGGAGTTTAAACATCATGGTTTAGCGTTCAGTAGGACTTTAAATTCAATTCAATTCAATTCAATTTTATTTGTATAGCGCTTTTAACAATGGACATTGTCACAAAGCAGCTTTACAGAAATAAATGGATTCACAAAAATATATTGTAAATATTTAAATTTATCACTGTGAATTTATCCCTAATGAGCAAGCCAGTGGCGACGGTGGCAAGGAAAAACTCCCCGAGATGATATGAGGAAGAAACCTTGAGAGGAACCAGGCTCAAAAGGGAACCCATCCTCATCTGGGTGCAACGGATAGTGCAATTATAAATAAATCCCTTCTATTGTGTACTATATGGACAAATAGTGCAATTGTGCAACCAATAAATTCATCGCAGTATTTGCAAGAGGTCCGGCTGGTTAAAATCTATCCACTGTCCACTGATGGAGTCCTGAGTACGAAGCTGCTCGTGGCAACTGCAGCCCCAAAGCCACTACAGCAATCGCAGTCCCAAGCCATTACAGTACAGCTCCCCATATGTGATCCCCAAGCCATCTCCACAGCCCCCAGGTGGCACCATCCCCAGCAATCCAAACAGTTCTTCAGGCAGTCCATATGGGGCCACCCCCAGCAGCAGCGAGCGAACTCAACCGATGAGAACTCCAACCAGAAGTAGGGCATCAGGATGGGTCAGGCAGCGAGGAGGAGCAGAAGGGGTCAGGATCACTGGCATCATTGGCATCTCAGAAGTAGCATGTGTAGCTCGACAGAGAGTGAGGGAGAGAGAGAGATGGAGAGAAAGGAAGAGATTGTTAGGTGAGCTTTTGTCCTCTAATGGTTAAGCACGATGTACTTTGCATGCAGAGTGCAAGCAGGGACTCCGGCAAGACTAGCTATGACAGCATAACTGAAAGGGAGAGCCAGAAGCTAACACAGACATGAGGGCACCCTGGGACATAAGGCAGCCAGCCACTCCACCGTCGACAAACCTGAGTGAACGTGTGAGAGTGGGGGGGCGACAGCATCCAAACATCCCATTTCACCACAACACTCTATGCCTGTGAAACCCTCCAGACCTGCCCCTGTACCTAAGAAAACTATTCACAAAAGGCTTGACTAAACAAATATGTTTTCAGCCTAGACTTAAACACTGAGACTGTGTCTGAGCCCCGAACACTAAGTGGAAGGCTGTTCCATAACTGTGGGGCTTTGTATGAGAAAGCTCTACCCCCAGCTGTAGCCCGCATTATTCGAGGTACCAACAAATAGCCTGCATCTTTTGATCTGAGTAGGCGTGACGGATCATAAAAGACCAAAAGTTCGCTCAGGTACTGTGGCGCGAGACCATTTAGTGCTTTATAGGTCAATAGTAGTATTTTATAATCAATACGAAATTTGATTGGGAGCCAATGCAGTGTGGATAAGATAGGGGTGATGTGGTCATATCTTCTGGTTCTAGTAAGGACTCTCGCTGCTGCATTCTGGACTAACTGGAGCTTGTTTATGCATCTACTGGAACATCCAGACAGTAAGGCATTACAATAATCCAACCTAGAGGTAACAAAAGCATGAACTAATTTTTCTGCATCGTGTAGCGACAATATATTTCTTATTTTAGCAATATTTCTGAGATGAAAGAAAGCAATCCTAGTTATATTATCTACATGAGCTTCAAAAGAAAGACTAGAGTCGATAATCACACCAAGGTCTTTTACTGCTGCACATGATGAAACGGAAAGGTCATCCAGAGTTATTATGTAATCAGAAAGCTTACTTCTAGCTGCATGTGGTCCTAGTACAAGTACTTCTGTCTTGTCAGAATTAAGTAAGAGAAAGTTAATAAGCATCCAGTTTCTAATGTCTTTTACACATTCCTCAACTTTATTAAGCTGGTGTCTGTCATCTGGCTTTGCTGAAACATACAACTGTGTGTCATCAGCGTAACAGTGGAAGCTAATACCATGCTTACGAATAATTTTGCCCAGAGGTAGCATATATAAAGAAAAGAGCAGTGGGCCTAAAACAGAGCCTTGCGGAACACCAAACTTTACCTTAGCATGAGAAGAGAAGTCACCATTTACGTTTACAAACTGATAACGATCAGTCAAATAAGACCTGAGCCAGGAAAGGGCTGTTCCCTTAATGCCTACTACATTTTCTAGTCTATTGAGGAGAATAGCATGATCAATGGTATCAAAAGCTGCACTAAGGTCAAGCAGCACCAGCAAGGAGACACAACCCTGATCAGAGGCCAGTAGTAAGTCATTTACAACTTTTACCAGTGCTGTCTCTGTGCTATGATGAGGCCTAAATCCTGACTGATACATTTCATGAATGTTATTCCTATGTAAGTATGAGCATAGCTGCTGTGCTACAACCTTTTCAAGGACCTTGGAAATAAAGGGGAGGTTTGATATTGGCCTGTAGTTGGACAGTTGACAGGGATTGAGGTCAGGTTTTTTAATCAGGGGCTTGATAACTGCTAATTTAAAAGATTTAGGTACATAGCCAATGCTAAGGGAAGAATTGATTATCTTTAAAAGAGGTTTGATTGTTTCAGGAATTATCTGTTTGAGGAAACAAGTAGGTAAAGGATCTAGCATACAGGTTGATGATTTTGATGATGAAATTAGTGAAATTAGTTCAGTCTCTTCAAGGGGACTAAAGCGTTGTAGTTGTTTATCTAATATTATCATATTATCATCTACAGGGTTAGTTATAGAACTGTCCGGTTTTAAATTAATAGTCTGAATTTCTAGCCTGATATTTTCAATTTTACCATTGAAAAAATTCATGAAGTCATCGCTGCTATATAATGATTGTGTGCGTGTTTCTATTGTGGTCTTATTCCTAGTTAATTTTGCTACAGTATTAAATAAGAATCTAGGATTATTTCTGTTATCTTCAATTAGGGTGGAGAGATACATTGATCTAGCAGCACTAAGAGCTTTCTTATAGCTCAATAGGCTCTCCTTCCATGCTATTTGAAATACTACCAAGTTAGTTTGACGCCATTTACGTTCTAGTTTTCGAGTGGTCTGTTTTAAAGTTCGTGTGTGATCGCTATACCAGGGTGCTAGCTTTTTCTCCCTAATTATTTTTCTTTTAAGTGGAGCTACCTTATCTAGCGAGTTGCAGAACGTTGATTCTAAACATTCAGTTGCCTGGTCAAGTTGTTCGGGATCAGACGGTGATCCAATCATGGTTGATAAATCTGGGAGATTACTGATAAAACTTTGTGCAGTTGTTGACGTGAACGTACGTTTGACATGGTGACGTGGCAAGGTGCATATACTATGATTAATACACATTTTAAATGAGATGAGGTAATGATCTGAGATAGCTTCAGACTGTGGACATGAGACTATATTTTCTATATTTAATCCGAATGTTAGTATTAAATCAAGAGTGTGACCACCACTATGGGTGGGTCCTATTACATTCTGATTAACCCCTACAGAATCTAGAATGGACACAACTGCTGTTCTCAGAGGGTCATCTGGATTATCAAAATGAATATTAAAGTCTCCAACAATTAATGCCTTGTCTAAAGAAACAACCAGGTTAGAGATGAAATCCGCAAATTCACACAGGAATTCAGAATATGGCCCTGGGGGTCTGTAAATAATAATTACTGGAATCACCTGGGTAGACTTATTTTTAGTGGCTACGTATGTTATGTTAGAATAAAGAACTTCAAATGCGTTGAATTTATGACTAGGTTTTTGTGTGACGGCTAGATTATCATTATAAATGACTGCGACGCCTCCTCCTTTGCCAGTTAGACGGGGCTGATGTATGTAACTGTACCCGGGAGGACTAGCTTCATTTAATGCTACAAACTCGTTTGGTTTAATCCACGTTTCTGTTAAACACAGTACATCAAACTCCTGATCAGTAATGGTTTCATTAACAATAAGCGCTTTAGACGTAAGAGATCTAATATTCAACAGTCCTAGCTTCAGATCAACGGTGCTGGCTATGCATTCGGTATGGTTTAATTTTATGTTAATTAGATTACTAAAACAAACTGTCTGAGTATGTCTATAATTTTGTTTAGCTCGGGGAACAGACACAGTCTCAATACGGTGGAACCTAAGTGACGACTCAGTGCAGCTAGCAGACGGTCGGTTTAGCCTGCTTGTCTGCTCCCTGGCCTTGGCCCTGGATTGTCACCGATTAACTAGGCCTGTTCTGAGACTATGTGCTATGCTGCAAGAAATGAGAGCAGCACCTTCCCGAGTGGGATGGACACCGTCCCGCCCTAACAGGCCAGCCTTGCCCTCAAAGTTAGTCCAATTATCTATAAAGCCCACATTGTTTTCGGAGCACCACCTGGACATCCAGCAGTTCAGCGACCATAACCTGCTGTAAGCTACATCGCCACGCCGCATTGGGATGGGGCCAGAGCATACTACAGCATCGGACATCGCCTTCGCTAATTTACACACCTCTACCAAGTTAATCTTAGTAACCTCAGACTGATGAAGGCGTATATCATTAGCTCCTACATGAATAACTATCTTTGAGAACCTGTGCTTGCCTAAGACCCTAAGATTACCTGCTATGTCCGGCGCCCTGGCTCCCGGTATACACCTAACTAAAGCTGCTGGTGCCCCTAAAGGCCTAGCTAATTTCACGTGCCGCAAGATAGAGTCACCTATAACCAGAGCTCTTTCAGGTTTCTCAGCGGGTGCTTCACTGAGGAGAGCAAACCTGTTGGACACGTGAAGCGGAGAGGAGTGGTGCTCCTGTGGGCGAGCCTTAGCGTTAGCTTTGGCTTTGCGATTATGCCGCCGAGTCGTCACCCATTCGCCCCGCTGTGAGGGCTCTAATGCCGGAGTTGGGGGATTACTAACTCCGCCTAAGGCATCCAGACTTTCCCCTACAGAAACTACGCTGCTCTCACTCTCACTAACCCTCTCTAGAGACTGGATGCGCACCTCTAATGCAGCAATCTTCTCCGTCAGAGAGCTAACTAACATGCATTTATCACAAATAAAGTTAATACTAACGACGGAGGAAGAGTGACTAAACATCCTGCACTCAACACACTGAACAAGCTGAATGTTAGACATGTTGTTTAACGCACCTTAGTCGAAGATTTGTTGATATTATTGTAGACGGCGTGGATCCGGTGTGAATGGCCTCCGCTCGCTGTCTTGACAAAATACAAAAGCGCACTTCGAGAGAAAAAAAATGAAAATACGGTAGAAGAGAACGTGAAAAATACAACAGATGAAAACGATAGCGCGATATTATTGATTTAAACACCACACTGTAGAGTTCAGGAGGAGGTTAAACAACACGGTGTAGAGATCAGAAGGAATTTAAACATTGCAGTAAGCCAGTAACCCAGAGCCTTAACCGTTCAGCAACCACCCATATCACATGTGCACTGCCATCTTTTACACAGAATACATACCTGGGGGGGTTCCAACATTCTATCCAAACGTATGCATAGAAGGTTTCTCTCGAGGGACAGCAGTACAATCTTGACACAACAAGCCAAATTGAAGAGTTTACATTGCTCCTAGTTGCAGTTCAGTGATCTGATGGTAAAAATGTAGTCACTGTAAGTCTTTTTCCAGAGACCTTTTAACTAGCACAATTACAAAGTTAGCATTTTCTGTTAGTAATATCTTTCACACTGTTCACTCTGAAACACATGCAGTGTGCTGATACCACCTCCTGCGATGGGGACAAGGGTTTGGATGTTAGGAGGCAAAAGAAATATATAAACTAAATAGCAGCAAGGCTGAACATGAACTGCGGCAATTATGAACTTGTAAAAAGGGTATAAAAAAAGTCCACCTGACAGACACTGGTCTGCAATTTCAGTCCATCACTGCACTGGATTTTGGTTCAGATCTTGCCACTATGTGAAGCACAGGCAGTCTGCAATTATGCAAAGTGGGACATCAAGACCTGCATTTGAAAATTGTCATGTTCTTCTTCTTTGCGAAGCAGTGTACACAGTATCTTCTCCCCTGGTACATAGTGAAGTCACATGTGTAGACATTCAAACAACTTGTACCCCATTTCCGGCTGTACACAAGACCTGAGGTGACACGTGTGTTCATTTATTGAGTGCTCCACAATGGAGAGACAGAGAGAGCTCAAATTTCATAAGCAGATAGACAACTTATTACTTTGAAAGATGACCTGCAGCTTTTGTTATATTGTTGCTGTTTTCTTTATACAAAAACTATTTTGCCCAACAGTCAGACTGTAGATGGTCTACCCCACAAGGGGTGCTGAACAATCAGAAATTGATTTAACCATTTTAAACACTACACTGCTGTAGAGTTCAGCAGGAGTTTAATCACTAAAACACTAAAACATTAAGCCCTACTCACTACTCTGAAACTCATACTCAAACATTACTGTTTGTCATTTATCTTTTACAAATAAAGATATCACTAGCCCTAAACCCTAAATCCTTACTCTGTAATCAGATATACTTCTGATCATTGTATCTTTTCCACACAGGTTAATATAATTTCATTATATACTGGAGGAATTAAAGACCATGGCAACCCTCTCCAGGGGCAACACAGGCCATTTCTCTATTAATCTGCTATGAACAATAGCAAATCACACATGGCCTTCACTCAGCTCTCACACAACACACACACATTCAGGCATATCACTTTTCATTTTAACACACACTCGCCTATTCAGCAGCACAGAGGAAATGAAATTATACAGTAATGAATGTTACACACACACACACACACACAAATAATATATTGTATAAAGAGAGAAAGAAAGTGAGTCAAACAATTAAATAAAGTATGTACATGTTTCCCTGATTCAACATGAAGGCCAACAGGACGTAACGCATTTAACTTCAGCTCTTGATGACTGAAATGTAGTGGAGTCCAGTTCTGATTTAGTGTCCTACAGTCATAGATAACTAGCTCATTAAGGGGAATAGATAATCCAGAGACTGTTGAAATGTGTGTGTGTGTGAGATGTTGAGGGGAAAGAGGAAGGAACCCGTTTGAGCAGCATACCCTTCGGTCTCACATCATCACAGTAGCTATGATACTTTCAGCTCTCATGCAGAACTTAGAGGTATGTCCCAAATTGTATAGTTATGCACTATTCTACGCCATTTTGTAGTATAAATAGTGTGATTATTGTGTTCACACTGAAAATTAAAACAAGAAGAAGTACACTTCAAGTACCCAGATGATGCACTTATTCAACCGAAAAAAAATGAAGTGAGGAATGTTGGACACTTCATGCGCTCAACACACTAACAGAAACGCCAACATCACCAGAATGTGTAAAGACCTAACCATCATCAACAACACACACACACACACACACACACACAGCAAAATATATGGAAAACTGTCAACAATTTATAAATAAAAAGAAAAGATCTGATATTGGAAGATCTCACATGATGTGATTAATGAAGGCTGTGTGTGTGTGTGTGTGTGTCTGTGTTTGTGTGAACCTGAGTAAAAAATATAACATAGAAAATAACGTCTCTAGGTTACGCATGTAACCCCGGTTCCCCGAGGGAACGAGACGCTGCGTCGAAACGCTATGGGGACACCCTCAGCGTGACCATGCTCTGGATCACATGTGTAATCAGTCCAATGGATGGGCGAGAAGTCACAGGCGGGGTGACGTAGCGACCAGGAAGCTTAAAAGTACGTGCGGTGGATACAGTGGCAGCTTCTGAGAAATGAAGCAAGCGCTCACAGGGATGCCGGAAGTATGGCACTGAGACGCAGTGTCTCAGGGAACCATGGTTACATGCGTAACCTAGAGATGCTCCCCTTCAGGACCTTGAGCTGCGTCGAAATGCTATGGGAACGAGTATGCCCACGCCGCCAGACTTACAAATCCCTGCCCAGTGTGGAAGAGCACAGCTAGAGTGAGAGAACAGAAGAGCTCGGAGTGGCTCGCATATTGAGGCCATAGAACCTGACGCACATACAGTTAAGCCTCTGCTGGTCGGGCTCCTGAAAGGGAGAAGGACAGAAGGCCTGGAGTATGACAGGCTGTGGTGTAGAGGAGGGAACTTTAGGAACATAACCCACTTGAGGGTAGAGAAACGCTTTGGCCAGACCGGGTGCAAAGTCTAAATAAAAGGGGGCCACTGAGAGGGCCCGAAGATCCCCAACTCTCTTAAGAGAGAGCCTCTAGCACCACAGCCAGGTCCCATGGAGGGACACAAGATCGTACTGGAGGCCTCAGCCTCAGCGCACCGCGGAGGAAACATCTAACTAGAGGGTGTCTGCCCACAGACCAACCCTGCGGAGAGAAGGGCCTGCAGGAACTCCAGCACTGTACCAACTGGGCAGTTAACTGGGTCGAGCTGGTGGTCTCCGCAGCAAGAAGTGAAAAGTTTCCACTTCAAGGCATACAGTTTCCCCGCTGAGGGAGCTCTGGATTGGAGAATGGTCTCAACGACCTCATTTGAGAGACCGGAAGCTACGAGTTGTGCCCCCTCAGAGGCCACACCCACAGCTTCCACCGCTCCGGGTGGGGGTGGACCCGCCTATGAGAGGAGATCCCTCCTGACGGGAATCTCCCACGGAGAGCCGTTGAGAAGGGAAATCAGGTCCAAGAACCATACTCAGCCCGGCCAGAACAGGGCTACTAGCAGCAAGCGGACCCCGTGCTGGCGCACTCTCTCTAGAACTCCCGGGAGCAGAGCGATCTGGGGAAAGGGGTACAGACGAATGTACCATGGCATCCAGTCCGAGGGGAGCTGGATGAGTCAGAGAGAACCAGAGGGGACAGTGCGATGTCTCCTGAGTCGCAAACAGATCCACCTGAGCCTGGCCAAACACTCTCCATATCTGCTTCACCCCCCGGGCCTCGGCCCCTGCCTCGACAGGATGTCTGCTCCCATATTGAGATGTCCAGGGATGTAAACGGCTCTCAGCGAGAGGAGTTTCCCCTGGGACAACACAAGGATCTGGTGCGCCAGCCTGTAAAGGGGGTGCAAACGCAGACCTCCCTGGTGGTTGATGTAAGAGACCACTGCTGTGTTGTCGGTGTGCACCAACACATGGCGATCTCTTAGGTCCGGGAGAAAGTGTTTCAATGCTAGAAACATGGCCATCGTCTCCAGGCAGTTGATGTGCCACGTGAGATGGCAGGCACTCCACAGACAGCGGGCTGAGCGGCCACTCATGACTGCTCCCCAACTGGTGAGAGATGTGTCCGTCGCTAGCATTACACGGCGACAAGGAGCTCCCAGCACCGGGCCCTGAGACAACAACCAAGGTTTCCTCCACACGTCTAAGGCACGTAGGCATCGCGCTTGACCTTGATCATGCGAAGCAGGTTTGCCCTCGGGGAGAACCCCTTGGCCTTGAGCCACCACGGTAGGGGTCTCATGTACAGCAGGCCAAAAGGTATCACATTGGACGCAGCTGCCATCAGACCCAGCAGTTTCTGGAACTGCTTTACAGTGAGTGACCGGCCTTCTCTCGCTCTCGTGACTGCTGTGAGGATCGACTCAATCTGAGCAGGAGACAGACGTGCCTGCATTGTGGTCGAATCCCACACCACGCCCAGATAAGTGGTTCTCTGTACTGGAGAAAGCACACTTTTTTGGCGTTTAGTCTTAACCCCAGCTCTTTCATGTGGGCGAGAACGACATCTCGATGCCGAACCACCGCCTGCACCGATTGAGCTAATATCAACGGATCGTCAATATAATTCAGTATGCGGATGCCCTGGAGTCGCAGACGGGCCAGAGCAGTATCCACACACTTTGTGAAAGTGTGGGGTGAGAGTGCCAGGCCGAATGGAAGAACCTGATATTGGTAAGCTTCGCCCCCGAAAGCAAACCTCAGGAACTTCCTGTATTGGGGAAGGATGGATATATGGAAGTATGCGTCTTTTAGATCTAAAATGGAACGCAACCCTCCATCCTTCTTTGGAACGATGAAGTACCGGCTGTAAACACCCGGAGAGTGTTTACTGCTTGTTCCATTACCAGAGCCTGCTCGGGTCCCACAAAGTGGGAAGAACCCCGCAAAAACGAGTTGGTGGAGAACCGAATTGGATTCGGTAGCCTCTCTCTACAGTATGCAGGACCCATTGAGACACATTTGGCAGAAGTTTCCATGCTGCCAAATAGTCTACTAAGGGAATCAGTCTCTCAAGTCTGACCTCTGGTGTAATGAGAGCGGCTAGCTCAGTGCCCTGAGGCGGCGGACCGGCAGGGGATGGCCAAACTAGCTGCTCTGGAGACCTCCGAAGAGGTAGCGAGCCTCCCAGTACTGTTACGTTCCCGGGCGGAAACTGAGAGAAGCGCTCACCAGAGACCACTGCGCCCTGAAGTCGGAAAGAATATGGTTTCCCCCACAATCTCCACACCTCAGTAGGCCCCGTCGTGAAGGCTGCAATGTAGATCCCAGGAAGAGCTCGTCCAGCTTGCTTCCCAGCCGGCCAATTGATGTTGAGCTTGGCTACGGCACGAGTCACAACCTCCACGAGCTCCTCATATGCGAGGGACTGTGGTGGCGAGCTCACAGTAATCACTGTGATTCTACAAACACTACACTGTAAAGTTCAAGAGGAATTCACATATTAGCAGAGGTTGGAGAAGAAGAGGACATGAATTGGGTGGAAGGCATCCATCATGATAGACTGAGCCCTTGTCTGCATTCAGGACATGTAGGTGTGTAGAGAGATCAGCACCACAGCAACAATATGAAGCCTCTACACACAACACTACACTCTCCATGGTGCAGTGGTAAAGGTTCCTCATGCTAGTGGCTTTCATGCTGAAGTTCTGGAGCCTCCTCAGAAAGAACTGTATAGTGCTTTTGTAGGTTGCTGCTGGTGTTTAGAGACCAGAAAGGGAGTGTGAAACTGCTGACTGTGTAGCAATGAGCTGCTGCTGCTGATGAGAGTGTGATTTCCTCTTTTTCCTGAAGTCGACAATGAGCTCCTTGATCTTGACATTCAAGGTTGTTGTTATGGCAACACACACAGGTCATGTAGGCAGATAGTACTCTCTGTAACATTACGATTTCTTTTACTCTCCTTGTTTTAAAGTGAACTCACTCTGTTGAAGTGTGAAAGTAAGACGGACGTGTTGGAGTAAGACAGAGATGTGAGTGTAAGACAGAGGTGTGAGAGTAAGACAGAGGTGTTGGAGTAAGACAGAGGTGTTAGAGTAAGACAAAGGTGTGAGTGTAAGACAGACGTGTGAGTGTAAGACAGACGTGTGAGTGTAAGACAGAGGTGTGAGTGTAAGACAGACGTGTGAGTGTAAGACAGAGGTGTGAGTGTAAGACAGACGTGTGAGTGTAAGACAGAGGTGTGAGTGTAAGACGGATGTGTGAATGTAAGACAGAGGTGTGAGTGTAAGACAGAGGTGTGAATGTAAGACAGAGGTATAGTGTTCAATTTGAAGTAAATATGTGGAGTTTTGTATGTCACTGCAGTGAGTCAGCATGTGAGTGAGACAGACGTCACGTAGACTCTTTATTATTCTACAATACAATATGAAATGAGTTCATTTTGGTCAAAAGATGTCTTATTTATTTTTAATGACTTTTTTAATAGAGTCCATTAAGATGTGCTGATTTGTTGGGGTCAAGTGCATGTCATCATTTTGCACTGCATTGTGGGTAACAGCCAGTTCAGTTGAAGGTCAGTGTGTTTTATTAGTCCGACAGCTGATAAGTTTTAAAATGTCATTTTTCTCTCTTTCATTCTGTCTTTCAGAAAATTGCAATAATTATCAGTGCTGCCACTGAGAAAATGTTAAAGTACCTCAGAAGTGCTATTTCAAACCATTAAAATGATCTGTGTTCAATAATACAGTGCTAATCTGCATTTAATGCCCAAAGACTAAAGTGACCTAAAAGAAATGCTTTACCTTTACCTTTATTAAAAATATAAGAATATGCATGAATTCATATTGGTAACACTCCCATGTGCAAGCATCCCCTCACCTCTTTCCCACCATGCCCCTCCACGCCCCCCCAATGCCCAATGCCCCATGACAAACTCTTCTAACACCATGCTGTGCTATTACAGAAAAGGGAATCTCTTTTTTTGTTGCAGATTAGAGACAAAATATCAGATGTGACAGAGCAGTAACACACGTTCTGGTGATGGTGCTACTGCAAGACATCACAGAATGATCCATTTTAACCACTTCTCTCAGAGACTCGGCAGGCGCTAGTCCACCTGAGGCAAAATCAATAGAGACATGAACTTCACGGATGGGTGTTAAATTTAATCATGAGTGAAAATACTGATATCTCACTTGCGTGCAGTTTGCTGTGATTTTTTTTTCTATGGCCGAGCTCCTTGCAGCATTTCAGTTCTACATAGCCCTACCACTTTTCCCTCTTCAGTGGTGCACAAAGCAGCTGCGCAGGAAACATTAATTGTCTCATTTTCCTTTTTCTTATCCTGACTGTTCAGGTTGGGTCCATAATAATATTCGATATATTCAATTCAATTCAATTCATTTTTATTTGTATAGCGCTTTTTACAAAGGTCATTGTCTCAAAGCAGCTTTACACAAACAAAAGTAAAGTGAAGTGTGTGTGTGTGCTGTCTCTGATGAGCAAGCAGGGCGACGGTGGCAAGGAAAAACTCCCTGAGATGGTGATAGGAAGAAACCTTGAGAGGAACCAGGCTCAACAGAGAACCCATCCTCATATGGGTTTACACTGTAGTGTGCGTGTGTGTGAGCACAATGTGTGTTGGTGTAGTCCATGGAAAACAGCTGAAGTGTTTTCGTGGCAGTATGAAGCATTGCCGGTGGACAGGTCCAGAGTGAAGGGGGGGAGGTCTGGATCACCAGCAGCTCAGGAGTGATGCTCATCAGGTCCAGAGCGTAGTGGGGTCTGGATCACCGGCAGCTCAGGAGTGATGCTCATCAGGTCCAGAGTGAAAGGGGGGGGAGGTCTGGATCACCTGCAGCTCAGGAGTGTAGCTCAGCAGAAGGAGAAGGAAAGTGGTTAGGTACACTCACAGTCACCGTGTGGAGATAAAACTCAACATCCACGAGTCCCCCAGATCTACTCCTTTGATAAAAACACTAGTCGCTAAATGCTAGGTTAAATAAATAAGTCTTCAACCTCGACTTAAACACTGAGACCGTGTCTGCTTCACGTACATTAACTGGGAGACTATTCCATAATTTTGGGGCTTGGTAAGAGAAAGCTCTGCCCCCTGCCGTGGTTTTGGCAATGCGTGGTACTGATAGACAGCCTGCATCCTTAGAGCGAACTAGGCGTGGCGGAACGTAAGGTACTAACATATCGTTTAATGCTTTATAGGTTAGGAGTAATATTTTAAAATCGATGCGGAATCTTACTGGGAGCCAGTGTAATGTAGATAAGACTGGCGTGATATGCTCATACTTCCTAGTCCTAGTCAGGACCCTCGCTGCTGCGTTCTGAACTATCTGAAGCTTATTTATGCATCTAGACGAACATCCAGATAGTAAAGCATTACAGTAATCTAATCTGGACGTGATAAATGCATGGACTAGTTTTTCAGCATCACTTAGCGAAAGTATATTTCTAATCTTAGCAATATTTCTGAGGTGGAAAAATGCTAACCTGCTTACATTATCTACATGCGCCTCAAATGAGAGATTAGAGTCTATAATCACACCGAGATCTTTTACTGTTAGACTACTTGAAACAGAGAGACCATCTAAAGTAACAGTGTGATCTCTAAACTTACTTCTAGCGGCTTGTGGTCCCAGTACCAGAACCTCTGTTTTTTCTGGGTTTAGCAGGAGAAAGTTGCTTAGCATCCAGTCTCTTATGTCTATCGCACATGCCTCAACTTTCTTTAACTGGCTATTCTCATCTGGCCTAGCTGAGACGTATAACTGTGTGTCATCAGCATAACAATGGAAGCTAATATTATGTTTGCGGATTATGTTACCTAAAGGGAGCATGTATAACATGAAAAGCAGTGGGCCTAAGACTGACCCCTGCGGAATGCCATATTCTACTCGATAACGTGCTGAGTGGTCACCGTTTAAATCTACAAACTGATAACGATCGGTTAAATAAGATCTAAACCAGTCGAGGGCTGAGCCCTTAATTCCTACGACCTTTTCCAGTCTGTGAAGAAGGATATTATGGTCGATAGTGTCGAACGCTGTGCTAAGGTCGAGTAAAATTAATAGACTAATGCAACCCCGATCAGAGGCTAATAGCAAGTCATTGACTACTTTGTCTAATGCTGTCTCTGTGCTGTGGTGGGGCCTGAAACCTGACTGATAAAGTTCATAGATATTATTACTTTGTAGATATGAAATTAGTTGCTGCGCTACTACTTTCTCTAATATTTTAGATAGAAAGGGAAGGTTTGAAATCGGCCTATAGTTAGTTAAGTCGTTAGGGTCAAGGTCTGGTTTCTTCACTAGTGGTTTAATAACAGCTAATTTAAGTGATTTTGGAACGTACCCATTGCTCAGTGAGGAGTTAATTATTTTAAGCAGGGGTTCAGTTACGGTTCCAACTATTTGCTTAAGAAGACGTGTTGGTACCAGATCTAATAGACAGGTTGATGATTTAGCAGAAGAGATGAGCGAGATTAAATCATTCTCTTCAAGAGGAGTAAAACTTTCTAAGCTCTGATCTATGGTTAGTCTATCCTCCCAGTCTATTGTATAATTTGGACTTTGGGCCTGTATCTTCTGCCTAATGTTTTTAATTTTGCTATCAAAGAATTTCATGAAATCGTTACTTTTGTATGCTGTTATTGTGGAGATTTCTGTCGATGTCTTATTCCTAGTTAGTTCTGCTATGGTGTTAAATAAGAATTTAGGATTACTTTTATTATTTTCTATAAGCGTTGATAAGTAAGTGGACCTAGCTTGCCTTAGAGCTTTTTTATAGGCTAAAATACTGTCTTTCCATGCTATTTTAAATGCTAGGAGTTTGGTCTGGTGCCATTTACGCTCTAGCTTTCGGGCGTTCTGTTTTAGAGAGCGGGTGTGATCACTATACCACAGAGCGAGTTTCTTATCTTTAATTGTTTTTCTTCTAAGTGGGGCTACATTATCTAAGGTACAGCGGAATGTCGACTCTAAAAATTCTGTCGCCTGTTCGAGTTCTAAAGGGTCTGATGGTGACCCTATACTAGCGGATAATTCTGGTAGGTGATTAATAAAGCTCTGCGCGGTCGCAGGTGTTATTGTACGGCTAATTCGGTAGCGCGGTTCTGTGTGTACAATGCTACTGTGACGCACACAAAACGAAATCAGACTGTGATCTGATATTGCCTCAGACTGCGGGATTATCACTACATCGGTTATATTAACTCCAAAAGATAATATTAAGTCTAACGTATGACCTGCTTTATGTGTGGATCCTACGACACACTGATTGACTCCCAATGAGTCAAGTATGGATGTAAACGCTATCTTCAGCGGGTTGCCTATATTCTCAAAATGAATGTTAAAGTCTCCGGTAATTAACGCTCGGTCCACAGAAACAACTAGGTTTGATAGGAAATCTGTAAATTCACTAAGAAATTCAGAGTACGGTCCTGGGGGTCTGTAGATAATAACTAACGGATATATAAAGTCAGTCTTTTCCTCAGCCAGCTGTAAAGTTTGTTAAGTTTGTTGACACGTTTTCACTTTCCACACCATTCCAAGAATAATTAGATGCTACATTTCCACATATCCTTTTTTAAAGTAATAATTGAGCACCCATTGCTAAATGTTTGGGTGGGCGTGGCATGCAACCTCTTATAATCAAGACAAAATCTTATTAAATATGGCCTCTTATTTTTTTTATTTCACTTAAATGAATTCGCTTCATGCATCATACTTCTGGTGTACCTGAGATTGCTTGGTTTATGTTATATATTATAAACTTATATTATGGGGTTCCTAATATTACAAATGAACATGGGCTTATCAATGGCCAAAATATTAAACTAATTTTGAGAAATGTTTACAAGTATAATTTTGCATCCCATTTAACCCTTGGCACCTCCTGACCAAGGTGTTTTTCCAACTTATTAAGGCTTCTGAAGAAGGAACCAGAAAACAGGATTCATTCTTTTTCAGCCCTATCAGCTTGTACTCTGGTTAATTATCCTCATAGAGCAGCGCACCAGTCCTACATCATGACCAATACTTTTTTTACTGGTTCAATATTTTAATGCTTAAAATATTAGAATCTTTAAACACACTAACCCAGACCTGTTTATTCTGTCATCTGTCTGTGTTTTTATTTCTGTAAACAATGGCAGTGAAACGGCTCCTGAGTTTCTGTCATATAACTAATCAATATTTCTGATAAAACATGCTGACTCAGTGTAAAACTGCATGTACATGATCTGAGTGTGTGTGCATGGGTGTGCGTGTGTGTTTGCCTATATGTGTGTATGTGTGCGTGTGTGTGTATGTGTGTACTGGAAGTCATGTTGAGTTATGCTGTATGTACAGAATTATGGTGGCATCCACAAGGTTAAACCAGCCTTATAAATAAATGAAGTGACTCTCTGACAGGAGAAAGAAGATGTAGTGCAACAGCCAGATGGAAAGATGACAGGTTCACTGGGTTTCAGTTTGGAATCTGGGGGTGAAAATTTCATGTTTTTCATTTCTCACAGTCCAGGAGGAAATGTGGCTTCATGGCCAGTGAAAAGGGCTGTTGTGTGTTCAAGGCTTAGTGTTTCTTCATACATAATTACAAAGAGTTAATTTCCTGTTTTCTCCTGTTTTTGAATCGTTTCCCGGGAGTTTCTTACCTGCATTGGCGTTTAAACTATACCACTTCTTTCTTTTTTATCAAAACTTTTGTGCTATCATTTTCATTTGCTGTATTTTTCACTTTCCTTTCTGAAATATTTTCATTTTTTCAAAGAAGGGCTTTTTTTTTTTTTTGTCATGACAGCAGGCAGAGGCCATTCATGCTGAATCCACACCATCTAAAATAATATCAACTAATCTTTGACTAATGTACGTTAAATAACATTTCAAACATTCAGCTTGTTCAGTGTGTTGAGTGCAGGATGTTTAGTTATTCTTTCTCCGTCGTTAGTAACAGTTTTATTTCTGCTAAGTGTTTATTAGTTAGCTCTCTGATGGAGAAGATTGCAGCATTAGAGGTGCGCATCCAGACTCTAGAGAGGGTTAGTGAGAGTGAGAGCAGCGTAGTTTCTGTAGGGGAAAGTCTGGATGCCTTAGGTGGAGTTAGCAATCCCCCAACTCCGGCATTAGAGCCCTCACAGCAGGGCGAATGGGTGACGACTCGGTGGCATAATTACAAAGCCAAAGCTAACGCTAAGGCTCGCCCACGGGAACACCACTCCTCTCCGCTTCCTGTGTCTAACACGTTTGCTCTCCTCAGTGAAGCACCCACTGAGAAACCTGAAAGAGCTCTGGTTATAGGAGACTCTACCTTAAGGCACATGGAATTAGCTAGACCTTTAGGGTCACCAGCAGCACTAGTTAGGTGTATACCAGGAGCCAGGGCGCCAGACATAGCAGGTAATCTTAGGGTCTTAGGCAAGCACAGGTTCTCAAAGATAGTTATTCATGTAGGAGCTAATGATAGAACAAGAGAAGAAAGGCACCAGGCCCAGACGGTGTCACACCAGCCTGTCTGAAAACCTGTGCTGACCAGTTGGCCCCCATCTTTTCACAGATCTTCAACAGATCACTGGAGCTGTGCCAAGTCCCTTCCTGCTTCAAACGCTCCACCATCATCCCCGTCCCTAAGAAACCCAAAATTTCAGGACTTAATGACTACAGACCTGTGGCTCTAACGTCTGTGGCCATGAAGTCATTTGAAAGGCTGGTTTTAGCTTATCTGAAGGACATCACCGGACCTTCACTGGACCCCCTGCAGTTTGCTTACCGAGCAAACAGGTCTGTGGATGATGCAGTCAACATGGGACTGCACTACATCCTACAGCATCTAGACAGACCAGGGACTTATGTGAGGATCCTGTTTGTGGATTTCAGCTCGGCTTTCAACACTATCATTCCAAACCTCCTCCTGTCCAAACTGACCCAGCTATCCGTGCCCACCTCCGTCTGTCAGTGGATCAACAGCTTCCTGACAGACAGGCAGCAGCTAGTGAAGCTGGGAAAATTCTCATCCAGCATCCGTACAATCAGCACTGGAGCTCCTCAGGGTTGCGTCCTCTCCCCACTGCTCTTCTCCCTGTACACCAATGACTGCACATCCAAAGACCCCTCTGTCAAGCTCATAAAGTTTGCAGACGACACCACACTTATTGGCCTCATTCAGAACAGTGACGAGTCTGCCTACAGACAGGAGGTAAAAGAGCTGGCTGTCTGGTGCTCCGGTGGTCTTAACAACCTGGAGCTCAACACACTCAAAACAGTGGAGATGATAGTTGACTTCAGGAGGAACCCCCCTGCACACCCCCCACTCACCATCATGGACAGCACTGTAACAATAGTGGAGTCATTCAGGTTCCTGGGCAACACTATCTCTCAGGACCTGAAGTGGGACATTCACATTGAGTCCATTGTTAAAAAGGCCCAGCAGAGGTTGTATTTCCTTCGCCAGCTGAAGAAGTTCAACCTGCCACAGGAGCTGCTGAAACAGTTCTACTCTGCCATCATTGAATCCATCCTCTGCACCTCAATAACTGTCTGGTTCAGCTCAGCTTCCAAATCCGATCTCAGAAGACTACAGAGGATAGTCCGGACTGCTGAGCGAATCACTGGTACACCCCTTCCCACTCTCCAAGAACTGTACTTGTCCAGAGTGAGCAAAAGGGCTGGCAAAATCACTCTGGACCCCTCACATCCAGCACACTCCATCTTTGAACTGTTGCCGTCTGGTCGACGCTACAGAGCACTGAGCACCAGAACGGCCAGGCACAGGAACAGTTTCTTTCCTCAGGCAATCCATCTCATGAACACTTGACAAAAACATGGCACACAACACTATCATACATTTACTTACTTAATACACATAGTTATTTACTTTTCAAATTTGCACATAACATACCTGTACATACAAATTTGCACATAATCTGTACATACAAATTGTCTATTTTGTATATTGTGTTTTTGCTATTTGTACATTGTCTATTTGTATATTTGTATATTATTCTTTTTATTTTCTGTGTCTTGTCTTGTCACTGTCATTCTGCTGCACTGTGGAGCTTCTGTCACTAAAACAAATTCCTCGTATGTGTAAACATACCTGGCAATAAAGCTCATTCTGATTCTGATTCTGATATACGCCTTCATCAGTCTGAGGTTACTAAGAGTAACATTGTACAGGTGTGTAAATTAGAGAAGGCAATGTCTGATGCAGTAGTATGCTCTGGCCCCATCCCAATGCGGCGTGGCGATGTAGCTTACAGCAGGTTATGGTCGCTGAACTCCTGGATGTCCAGGTGGTGCTCCGAAAACAATGTGGGCTTTATAGATAATTGGACTAACTTTGAGGGCAAGGCTGGCCTGTTAGGGCGAGACAGTGTCCATCCCACTCGGGAAGGTGCTGCTCTCATTTCTTGCAGCATAGCACATAGTCTCAGAACAGGACATTAAGAACACTAATTAATCAGTGACAATCCAGGGCCAAGTATTGAGACTGTGTCTGTTCCCCGAGCTAAACAAAATTATAGACATACTCAAACAGTTTGTTTTAGTAACCTAATTAACATAAAATTAAATCAAACCGAATGCATAGCCAGCACATTTGATCTGAAGCTAGGACTGTTGAATATCTGTTACGTCTAAAGCGTTTATTGTTAATGAAACCATTACTGATCGGGTGTTTAATGTACTGTGTTTAACAGAAACGTGGATTAAACCAAATTAGTTTGTAGCATTAAATGAAGCTAGTCCTCCCGGGTACAGTTACATACATCAGCCCCGTCTAACTGGCAGAGGAGGAGGCGTCGCAGTCATTTATAATGATAATCTAGGGGTCACACAAAAACCTTGTCATAAATTCAACGCGTTTGAAGTTCTTTATACTAACATAACATACGTAGCCACTAAAAATAAGTCTACCCAGGTGATTCCAGTAATTATTATTTACAGACGCCCAGGGCCATATTCAGAATTCCTTTGTCAATTTGCGGATTTCATCTCCTACCTGGTTGTTTCTTTAGACAAAGCATTAATTGTTGGAGACTTTAATATTCACTTTGATAATCCAGAAGACCCTCCGAGAACAGTGGCTGTGTCCATTCTAGATTCAGTAGGGGTTAATCAGAATGTAATAGGACCCACTCATAGTTTACACACAATTACAATGTTTTACTCCCCTTGAAGAGACTGAACTAATTTCACTAATTTCATCATCAAAACCATCAACCTGTATACTAGATCCCTTATCTACATGTTTCCTCAAACAGATAATTCTAGAAGCAATCAAACCTCTTCTAAAAATAATAAATTTACACTTAGCATTGGATATGTACCTAAATCTTTTAAACTAGCGGTAATTAAACCCCTGATTAAAAAACCTGACCTCGACCCCTGTCAATTGACCAACTATAGGCCAATGTCAAACCTCCCGTTTATCTCCAAGATCCTAGAAAAGGTTGTAGCACAGCAGTTATGCTCATACTTACATAGGAATCACATTCACGAAATGTATCAGTCAGGATTTAGGCCTCATCATAGCACAGCGACAGCACTGGTTAAAGTGGTAAATGACTTACTACTGGCCTCTGATCAGGGTTGTGTCTCCTTGCTTGTGCTGCTTGAACTTAGTTAAGCTTTTGATACCATTGATCATGCTATTCTCCTCAATAGACTAAAAAATGTTGTAGACGTTAAGAGAACGGCCCTTTCCTAGCTCAGGTCTTATTTGACTGATTGTTATCCATTTGTAGATGCAAATGGTGATTTCTCTACATATACTAAGGTAAAGTTTGGTGTCCCGCAAGGCTCTGTTTTAGGCCCACTGCTCTTTTCTCTATATATGCTACCTCTGGGCAAAATTATTCATAAACAGGATATTAGCTTCCACTGTTACGCTGATGACACACAGTTGTATGTTTCAGCAAAGCCAGATGACAGACACCAGCTTAATAAAGTTGAGGAATGTGTAAAAGACATTAGACACTGGATGCTTATTAACTTTCTCTTACTTAATTCTGACAAGACAGAAGTACTTGTACTAGGACCACATGCAGCTAGAAGTAAGCTTTCTGATTACATAGTAACCCTGGATGGCCTTTCTGTTTCATCATGTGCAGCAGTAAAAGACCTTGGTGTGATTATCGACTCTAGTCTTTCATTTGAAGCTCATGTAGATAATATTACTACGATAGCTTTCTTTGATTTCAGAAATATTGCTAAGATAAGAAATATAATGTCACTACACTAGAAAAATTAGTTCATGCTTTTGTTACCTCTAGGTTGGATTATTGTAATGCCTTACTGTCTGGATGTTCCAGTAGGTGCATAAACAAGCTCCAGTTAGTCAAGCCATTTGTGAATAGTTTTTTCTTAGGTACAGGGGCAGGTCTGGAGGGTTTCACAGGCATAGAGTTTTGTGGTAAACTGGGATGTTTGGATGCTGTCGCCCCCCCACTCTCATGCATTCACTCAGGTTTGTTGACGGTGGAGTGACTGCCGCTTTATGTCACAGGGCGTGTATGTTCCTCATGTCTGTGTTACCTTCTGGCTCTCCCTTTTAGTTATGCTGTCATAGCTAGTCTTGCCACAGAGTCCCTGCTTGCACTCTGCAAGTACATTGTCCTTAACCATTACAGGACAAAAGCTTACCTATCAATCTCTCTCTCACTTTCTCTCTCTCGAGCTACACATGCTACTCCTGAGATGCCAGTGATCCTGACCCCTTCTGCTCTCTGGACCTGCCTGATCCATCCTGATGCCCTACTTCTGGTTGGAGTTATTATCAATTGAGTTTGCTCACTGCTGCTGGGGGTGGCCCCACATGGACAGCCTGAAGAACCATTTGGATTGCTGGGGATGGCGCTGCTTGGGGGCCATGAAGATGGCTTGGGGATCTCAAATGGGGAGTTGTACTGTGATGGCTTGGGACTCTGGTTGCTGTGGTGGCTTTGGGGCTGCAGTTGCCAGAGCAATTTTGCTCTCAGGTCTCCATCATAGCTGGACTTCATGTGAGGGTGTAGGGTGTTGCTGCTGATGGTGAACTGCTATCTGTAATCATCTAGGTTTCTTCTGGAAGAGCATGCAGAGGCTCAGTGCTGGCAGCAGTTATCTAGCAGGTCCAGGTTCTGCTGTAGCTCCTGTACAGCAGGTGTCGGCAGCAGCAGGTCACCTGCTTACAGCAGGAATTTTACTTTCCTGTCCTCTAGGGTGAGTCTGGGGGATGCAGACACTTCCAACTGCACCATGAACTCATTAATGTAAATACTGAGTCATGTTTGACTCAGACTGCACTCCTCTTTCCTGTGTGAACAACTCTTACCTTTTGTCACTCCACATTTTTATAGATTACAATTATGTAATGATGTCATACACATTACTCCTGTATCTCATTGTAGTAATTTGAAATGTAGTCCTTCATGCCAAATGGAATTGAAAAAAAACAAGCAAATATGGCTTACTTACATTTTATGTTGTAAATATGTTCAGCTGTACAGCGATTTGGAAGATGTATTCAATAACAAAAAAAAATATTCTAACAAAAATGCTTCTGAAATTGTTCAGATCTGAGATCTCTCTCTCTCTCTCTCTCTCTCTCTCTCTCATTAAAGCAGTGTTGGTAAAACAAGTGCTGCATTATTGGCAGAAAGGCAGCTGGAAGGGAGATAAGGGGTGTGTGTGTGTGGGTGTGTGTGTGAGAATTGAGCTGCACTATCAACTGAATGTAAAGATGAACGTCTCCTTTAGTGCTTTCCCACTAGGATGTGTAGTGCGCATATAGAGTGTGTTGTGTGTGTGCGCGTGAGTGTGCGTGTGTGTGATATAAGAAGAGAAAAGTACATTAGAAACATTAACACAGTAACAGCAGCAGTTCTTTGGATTAATGGCAGAAATTGTGACGTTATTAGAAATAAAAATGTTGGACTGGCACTCACATGTGAATAATTACAGTAATCAGACCAGGATGGAATGACAGCATGCATCATTTTCTCGACAATATTTTTGTTCTGGAAGGAACCATTTGAAATCCAACTCATGTTTTTTGGAATGTGATCCACTGTGTAGCTTCCACTGTGTTTCTAAATGCTTTTAGCTAATTTAGGCAGAACAAAAGGACTTCTGTTGTACTTTTTGTTCATGGTGAGTGTCTTTAAAAAGCTATATTCAATGACCACATTTGCAAAACTAGACCCTATTCACTATATAGTGCAGTAGGTAGTGAATTTGAAAGAATCCCACATGCAGTACAGTATGTTAATGTCCAGTGTAGCTGAGAGGATACAGAGCACAGAGGTATGAAGCACAAGGACTAACAGCCTTATACTATGCATGTCGTAATGAAGCTGGGTACCATTTCAATAAAAAAGGAAACATGATCCACTGGTAGTGTGTGTACCAAAAAAAGTCTGAATCAGTCCTCTAATGGAGCTGAGAAAGACTCCACAGTGAAGGAAAAGAAATTAGCAATGAAAACATTCAGCATCTGAGTTTAGAAATACAACACAGACTCTGCTTGATGTAAGTTGAGTTAGAGATTTAGTACAGCAGCACACATTCATTCTTTCATCATGTTAGACTTAACAAAAATTAAAGAACCAACCAGAGCAGCCGTGAATCAAATTAGCCTGTGAAAAAAAAATCAATTTCACTTGAATGTGAAAGAACATGGAATAGGAAAAATTAATTAGCTTCTGGTAGTGGTGAAATTTGTTCGTTCAAACTCTGGATTTTTATAAGTTTTATGGTTTTACTTACATAAACCTTCACAAGCTGTGTTAATTGATGTTGTAGTGTGAGTTAAGATGAACCAGGCTTTCCTGAAAAAAGTCCTGTGAGTGTTTCAGTTAAAATGGGTAGACCTCTAACCTGTAAGGTCAGCAAAAAGCTGACAGAAAAAAGCTGACAGCAAACAGCATGGCTGCGGCCAAGACCTGTGAAGGCACACAACGAAAAAAAAAAAGCCAATTGTGTAAATACATAAGTTGTAAATTACAGTTTTTCGCACTCACATAAGGCAACTGTTGAAGAAATAATAACTGCAAATGGCAAAGCAGTAAATTGTCAATATTAATGCAACTTATTAAATATTTAATGTTACTCAAAGTGGTAAGTACTTTATTAAGTGTTTCAACCAAACAATGATGTCCTTCTTGTTGTCCTTATCTGATTCCTCAGAGTACGACTGTGGATTACATTACTATGTATTATTTTGAATTTTAAGAAAAGAGTGTAGTCTCAGGTGTGCTGATTGAAGTACCAACTAATTGTTCGGGCCTGTTTCACAGCCATGACCTCTGTATAGTCTACAATGCTGAGACTCTTCTTCCTACCTATCTATCATGCCTCTGGTCTAAACTTCACAGTCTGAAGGTCAGAAAAACTGAAACAAGACTCGAAAAGTGCTGGATGTGAAGAAACATGAAGCTATGTACAGCCTTTATGGTATAGTAACGTGAGGCTCAGGTACACTACAGATATGGCACTGATATGGCACAGACACTAAAAAGATATGGCACAGAAAGAGCACATGTAAGGCATAGACACAGCACAGGTACAGCACAGATATGGTACGGGTGCCAAACAGATATGGCACAGATACAGCACAGGTACAGTACAGATTTGCAGACAAAGTGCAGGTAGAGCACAGATATGCAGACACAGCACAGGTATGGCACAATTCAATTCACTTCGGTTTTATTTGTAACAGTGGACATTGTCACAAAGCAGCTTTACAGAAATAAATACATTCAAATTAAATTAAATCAAAATAAATTGTAAATGTGTGAATTTATAATTTATATAAATTCAGGAGATACAGTCAGGTCCATAAATATTGGGACAGTGACACAGTTTTGGGAATTTTGCCTCTGTACACCACCACAGTGGATTTGAAATGAAGCAGTCAAGATGTGATTGAAGCGTAGACTTTCAGCTTTAATTCAAGGGGTTTAACAAAAATATTGCATTAACCGTTTAGGAATTACAGCCATTTTTTACAGAGTTCCTCCATTTTCACAGGCTCAAAAGTAATGGGACAAACTAATATAATCATAAATATTAGGATTATTTTTATTACTTGGAGGTAAATCCTTTGCAGTCAATGACTGTCTGAAGTCTGGACCCCATGGACATCACCAAATGCTGAGTTTCCTCCCTTGAGATGATTTGCCAGGTCTTTACTGCAGCCATCTTCAGTTGCTGCTTGTTTGTGGGTCTTTCCGCCTTCAGATTTGTCTTCAGTAAGTGAAAAGCAGCTCGGTTGGGTTGAGCTCAGGTGACTGACTCGGCCATTTAAGAACATTTAATTTCCAAGCTCTTGGGCTGCTTTCATAGTATGTTTTGGGTTGTTATCCATCTGTACTGTGAAGCGCTGTCCTATCAGTTTTGCAGCATTTGACTGAATCTGAGCAGAAAGTATAGCTCTGTACACTTCAGAATTCATCCTGCTACTTCTATCAACAGTCACATTATCAATAAACCCCAGTGACCCAGTTCCATTGGCAGCCAAATATGCCCATGCCATAACACTGCCTCCACATGTTTGACGGACGATGTGGTATGCTTTGGATCATGAGCCCTTCCTTTCCTTCTCCATACTTTTCTCTTCCCATCATTCTGGTACAAGTTAATCTTGCATCAGAACTGGTCAGGTTTTTTTTAGAGGTTTTTTTTAGCAAAGTCTAATCTGGCCTTTGTGTTCTTGAGTGTTACCAGCGGTTTGCATCTTGAGGTAAACGTCTGTATTTACATTCATGAAGGTGGCTCTTGATTGTAGACTTTGACAATGATAGGCCTACCTCCTCCACAGTGTTCCTGACTTGGCTAGATGTTGTGAAGGGGTTGTTCTTCAATAAGAAAAGAATTCTGCAATCATCCACTTTAGTTGTTTTCTGTGGTCTCCCAGGCCTTTTGGTGTTGCGGAGCTCGCCAGTGCATTCCTTCTTTTTAAGAATGTACCAAAATGTTGATTTGGCCCTCCTAAAGTTTCTGCTATCTCTCTGATAGGTCTGTTTTGGTTTTTCAGCCTAATGATGGCCTCCTTCACTTGCATCAACACCTCTTTGGACGGCATATTGAGAGTTCCCATGAACAGCTACCAAATGCAAATTCAACACTTGGAATCAGCTCCAGACCTTTTATCTCCTTAATTTATCATGATATAAGGAGGAAACAGGCCACAGCTGGCCATGAAACTGCTTATCATTCAATTGTCCCATTACTTTTGAGCCTGTGCAAATGGAGGAACTCTGTAAAAATTGGCTGTAATTCCTAAACGGTTAATGCAATATTTTTGTTAAACCCCTTGAATTAAAGCTGAAAGTCTACGCTTCAGTCACATCTTGACTGCTTCATTTCAAATCCACTGTGGTGGTGTACAGAGGCAAAATTCCCAAAACTGTGTCACTGTCCCAATATTTATGGACCTGACTGTATCTCCTGAATTTATATAAATTATAAATTCACACATTTACAATTTATTTTGATTTAATTTAATTTGAATGTATTTATTTCTGTAAAGCTGCTTTGTGACAATGTCCACTGTTACAAATAAAACTGAATTGAATTGAATTGTGCCATACCTGTGCTGTGTCTGCATATCTGTGCTCTACCTGCACTTTGTCTGCAAATCTGTACTGTACCTGTGCTGTATCTGTGCCATATCTGTTTGGCACCCGTACCATATCTGTACAAAATTACTAAAACTGTGTCACTGTCCCAATATTTATGGACCTGACTGTAAATTTTAAACTCATTAATTTATAAATTTATCCTTAATGAGCAAGCCAGAGGTGACAGTGGCAAGAAAAAACTCCTTGAGACGATATGAGGAAGAAACCTTGAGAGGAACCAGACTCAAAAGGGAACCATCCTCATCTGGGTGACACCCGATAGTGCGATTATAAATCAATCCCTTCTATAACTGTGTACTACATGGACAAATAGTGCAGTTGTGTAAACAGGAAATTCATTATAGTTTTCACATGAAGTCTATTTTGCTAAGTTGTCAACTGTTCACTGATGGAAACTTGAGTGCAAAACAGTTCGTGGCAATTGCAGCCCAAAGCCATCTTTATAGTTTCTAAGTGGTACCATCCTCAGGTATGTCCATGTGAGGCCATCCACAGCAGCAGCGAGTGAATTCCAAGTGATGAGAACTCCAACCAGAAGTAGGGCATCAAGATGGATCAGGCAGGTGTGGAAAGCAGAAGGGGCCAGCATCACTGACACAGACACAGCACAGGTACGGCACACATACACAGACATAGCACAGGTATATCGCAGACACAGCACAGGTATGGCACAGATACACAGACAGCACAGGTATGGCACAGATACACAGACAGCACAGGTATGGCACAGATACACAGACAGCACAGGTATGGCACAGACATGCAGAGATGGTACAGGTGTGACACAGATGTAAACACAGAACTAGTGGGGAGGGTTGCGACAGGAAAGGCATCCGGGGTAAAAACTGCCAAATCAAATGCAGTGGACCAATGACCTGCTGTGGCGACCCCTAACAGGAGCAGCTGAAAGAAGCATTTTTGTAGATAATCTGTAAAATAGAGGGACACTTTCCTTTTTCCTCATTCAGAATTAACCGGTGGAGAAAAAAAATTCCACTAAGCTGTTGTTCATGAGCAGTTTTCTCCATGCTACTTGGAAGACCATTTTGGTTCAACTGAAATGTGTCACATGACCACTGCATACTCCGGGTCAAGTGCTGCTGGAACTACCCGCTTTGGACCCAGCGAAGATCTCGTGTCAGAATTTAAACTCACTTAAAATTTAAAACAGAATCTTTGAGAGAATCGGCAGTTTTAGTTTTTCTTCTGCTGCAGTTTGGCGTCAGTGCGCGCGCGTTCCTTATAGGCTGAGGTCTAAAGGCTATTTCTGAGAGGGAGGAGCGCGAGGGAGGCTCACAAAGCTCGCAGACACTCGGGGATCGCGCACCGAGAGGAGTCCTGACGCACGCACGCGGGAAGCGCGACTGCTGCCGCTGCATTGTAAATCCCGCAGCAGTGAAGCGCGCGCGTCTGGCTCTTTCCGGATTTGCGTGTTTGCACTCGGGATTCTGTGGTGTTGCGCCGGTGTGTTTTGTGTTGTATGTTGTTGTATTTTATGTGTTTGTGTGTGTCTGTGTGTATGTGTGTGTGATGGACGGACATAAAACCGCGCGCAGTGGAGTGAGATTCCTACCGGATATAAAGTGCATTGGGAAATAACGGAGCCTCTAACGGAAAAAACGGGAATATTTACTCAGTACGGAGCTTTATACCAGCAAGTGCCCACACACACAGTGGTTATTGTTGCTTCTCGCGCCTTTGGATCGTATAATCTCCCTCAGTGTTTGGGATTTAAACCGGAATGAAACAGCGCGAGGATCAAAGCGAATAACCGGCATGAGGAAATAAAACAGCTGCGCGCGCTTGTTATCATGGAGCTGCGGAGGCTTTACTGTCTCATCCTCAACACGCCGTTACTGCTGTACGGAGAGGGTGAGAGCGCACACACACATCAACAACTGGTGTGCCTCGCACATTTTTATGGTAGTTTGAAGTGTGTTTCTGCTGAAATCCATTTAAAAGGAAACGTGCAATAGCACTCACAATGTGCAATCTTACACACACACACACACACACACACACATAGAACTGTTCTAATTGAGTTAGTTAAAATGAAAAGAATTTAAAAAAATGTTTGAAGCAATGCCTTGACATGCTTGTGTGTGTGTGTAATAGCTGCCTTCACTGAAGTGCCCACAGATGTGAGTGTGTGTGAGGGTGAGGACGTGGAGATGCCGTGTGCGTTTCGTGCCGTTGGTGTGTCTCCGTTTGCTCTAGAGATTCAGTGGTGGTATCTAAAGGAGGTGACTCCACGGGACACACATGATACACACACAGGCAACCGAGCCAAGGTAACACACACACGCACAGTAATTAGATAGATTGAAATCTGTGTTTTGGATTTTTGGGTCCTGCACGAACCCATTCAGACCTACATTAATCCCCTTCAGCACTACACTAACCACTTCAGTCTTGCACTAATCCCTTATGCCCTACACTAACCCCTTCAGCCCTGCATTAACCCTTTCAGTCTTACACTAACCCCTTCAGCACTACACTAACTTCTCAAGCCCTACACTAACACCTTCAGACCCGCATTAACCCCTTCAGCACTACACTAACCCCTTCTATTATACATAAATACCTATATGGACACATTAACCCCTAAGATAGATAAAATAACATTTTAGGATCTTCAGTGGTTTGTTAATGAAGCTAAATGCTACAAGCTGTGTGTGTGTGTGTGTGTGTGTGTGTGGTAAGAATGATCTGTGATATGTTTCAGATTCTCACTCTGTTGTTTATGTTACAGGTTGCTCCACGAGATGCCACCAAAATCAGTGTAAGTGTGAATAAACAGGGATTTTAATCAAAGATAGTTTCAGAGTTACTATGGTAACCAAAAAATGTATGCAGGTTAGTGTAGTTATTGTTGAATACACCATTCTGTCATCATGTAATCCTGCATTTGGGGACTGAATGTAAACTGAACACAGGAAGGAAATCACACACTCTGCAACACAGTACACATTACAGAGTCATTTACTGAGCCAATCTTCTTGTTACTTTAGTGTCATAACTAATTTAGATTCACTTTCTGTGACTGTAATAATGAAGTGTTAAAACAGTATAAAACACACACCCACACACAAACACACATACACACTGTACACTGAACACTTCCCTTTGCAGCTGTAGTGAGAAACTGATTGTTGTGTGAGAATAGTTAATGAAGAAATTAACAGTGATATCATTAAAGTCTCCTTGTATTGTTTCCTGTCATGTTGGTCTCAGACGGTGCGTGTGCAGGGAAATGCCATCTCCCACAAGCTCAGCCTGTCCCAGGTGGGAAAGGAGGACGAGGGTGTGTATGAGTGTCGTGTGTCAGATTTATACTCAGATGACACGCAGGACTTTAAAGTGCAGGCGACACTTCGTGTGACGCCGCGGGACAGCATGCTTGCAGAGGAGGCCGTGTCTCATATTCAAAACCGCTGGACATTAAAGAGTGCAGCACGAGCCACTAACGAACCAGATCAGGGAAAAAGCCACGCAATCCCTCCATCATCATCACCATCAACCCTCACTACAGCCTCACCTCACACTGCTAATGCCTCCAACAGACAGCAGCATGAGACCGGTGAGTGATGGAGCAAGAGCGCCTCCACATGGAGAAAAAAAACCACACAGGAGAGAAACCATGGACAGAGAGTGAGAGAGAGAGAGAGAGAGAAAAAGAGACAGAGGAAGTCAGATACATAGAGAAACAGAGACAGAGAGAGCGACAGAGAAAGAAAGAGAGAGAGAATTCCATGAACTCTAAATGTTTTCATACAAAAACATTATCATTATCTAATAATGTAATTAACATCAATATTATTTAGATAAATATAAATAGATTAATCAGTGTAAATATTACAGGATCAGTTTATATCTCTCTGCGTGTGTTATATTTGCACAGTGATTTTCCTGGAGCAGAAATTGCAGAAACATTTGGCACCAGAAAACTGATGAACATGGTTAGCATCAGCTACCAATTTAGTAACAAATGTTTTATTTCTCCACTTCTAATAGTTAGTGGAGATGACAATCACTTGGATACTTCCTTGTGTATGTACACCCACATGCTGAGAGCTTCAAAAAACTGACTGACTGTATGAGACAGAATTTACAATAAATTCTGCTGTCGTGAATCCAACTTTCCCTTTCTTCTTCACATCTTGTACATGTCAGACTTGTACACCAAAGCAAGCTCTAGCGTTAGCAATTGTGACAGTTGGAGTGACAGGTAAACTGGCGATTACCTTCTCTCATCATTTCTGCTGTGATGAGTGTATTTTTATACGTTACAAGCATTTTTTAATAGCGTTCTGTGATGTCCATTGGCTTTGAGTCTGTTTTCATCTGTTAGCATTGCTAGCCTGTATTAGCTATCATTCACGATGATGTTTTCTATGTCATGTCTATGAGCTTATACTGTGTAACCTTTACTCTTTGATTGGTAAGCAACACACACCTTTCATCTCTACTGCAATGCCAGTCTCTTTCTCCTCCAAGCCAGTTTCTGTCTCCTCCAAGTATTCCACCACCAGTATTACATAAGTATGGCATTTTCATATAACTTGTTTTAAGGTGATTTAACTGTTTCTTAAAGATCCTCCATTTTTGGAGGCTTATTTCCATGTTCACAATGCCTCAGAGCACAGGCACACAGATGTTGCTTTGCCCCAGATGCTTTGGTTTGCCTTCCAAGAGCTTCTTCTTACCCTTCATCCTCTCCATTATGCCATGGGTATTTTCATGATTTATGCAAGTGGACCTGTCTCCCCTTATGGCTAGAAACATTAACAGACTGCTGTACTTGACTGACTCCTATATGTCCCCAACAAGGTGCAGCCTGTTCGGGACATGTCCAACCACCATACAGATCATGGCACTAGGTCTTCTGGTGAACTAATAATAAAGAGCTGCTTAACACTGAAGCAAGCAACATATTTCATTGGATTGAGTTTACATTCACTGAGAATGTTAAACACCCTGCTACCCCAACATGTGGCAGACATTTTTATGCTTGCTAATTAGAGTCAGACAGGTGGCTGTGTGTGGTACAGGCTCCTGTTGAGGATGGTAGAATTGATAATGGCATACACAGTGGTGATTCCCCTAGACTTTCTGGAGCAACAGTCTGTTTGTTAATCTTAATGTGTAAAATATATAAATATGGTCAAACTAATTGTGGGCCAAATTAAAGTTGGTCATTGTATGTGGTGGTTTATGAAATATAAAAACTTAATCCCTTTATGAACTTATTCAGTTCTATTTTGTCTAATTTTCACCCCGAAAGTATTGGAACAACAAGGCTGATTCTTTTTTTTATTTGCTACTAATTTGAAGACATTTGTATTTGAGATCAAAAGATGAATATTCGATGATAGATCAGAATTTCAGCTTTCATTTTCTGATATTTACATCTTGATGTGTTAAACAACTTACAACATGGCACCCTTAGTTTGAACCCATCCATTTTTTAAGTGATCAAAAATATTGAAACATGTGACTGACAGGTGTTTCTTGTTGCCCAGGTGTGTCCTGTTAGATTGATTGTTTAAACAATTAATATCTCTGAGTGTCTACTCTTGGTTTGAGTCCTGGATTTCATCTGTGAGGACTGCATTTGTTGTTAAAAAGGATAAACCAACATGAAGAACAGAGAGCTGTCTATGGGAGAAAAGCAAGCCATTTTGAAATTGAGAAAAGATAGAAAATCCATCAGAGCCATTGCACAGGAAGAAAAACCCAAAAACAACATTCAGTGAAATCACCAGAAGTCTACGGAAACATACTGTCTGCCAATTTACAGAGAAATTCATCCAATGTAACTTCATCATGCAGCAAGACAACGACCCAAAACACACTGCCAACACAACAAAGGACTTCGTCAGGAAGAAAAAGTGGAAAGTTTTAAACTAGACAAGTCAATTCAATTCAATTTTATTTGTATAGCGCTAACTTTGTGACAAATCGTCACAAAGCTGCTTTGTGACAATGTCCACTGTTAAAAGCTCTATACAAATAAAACTGAATTGAATTGACTGATGAAGGTGAATACCATTAGCTCCTACATGAATAACTATCTTTGAAAACCTATTCTTGTCTAAAACCCTAAGATTACCTGCTATGTCCGGTGCCCTGGCTCCTGGTATACACCTAACTAGTGCTGCTCGTGCCCCTAAAGGCCTAGCTAATTTCACATGCCTTAAGACAGAGTCTAACCAGAGCTCTTTCAGGTTTCTCTTTCAGGTGCTTCACTGAGGAGAGCAAACCTGTTAGACAAGTGAAGCAGAGAGGAGTGGTGCTTCAGTGGGTAAATGTAAATGCAAAAGCCTTAGCATTTACATTTACATTTACATTTATGGCATTTGGCAGATGCTCTTATCCAGAGCAACTTACAAAAGTTCTTTGAAGTCTCTATCAATAAATTCTGATACTGGTACCCTAGGTCACAAACTAAGAATACCATCAGTCCAAAAACTCTGTTGGGGAGGTAATATAATAACAAGTGCTCAAACTATACAAAGTTTTTTTTTTTAAAGTGCTAAATTTAAGTACTTTAGGAAGAGGTAAGTCTTTAGATGTCATTTGAAGACTGCCAGTGACTCAGCTGTTCGGATATCTAGGGGAAGTTCATTCCACCACCTTGGTGCCAGAACAGATAAGAGTCTCAATGCATGCCTTCCTTGTACCCTGAGAGATGGTGGGACCAGTTGAGCAGTGCTAGAGGATCGGAGGGAGCGTGGTGCCATGCAGAATATGATAAGTGCTTTGAGATAAGTGGGTGTTAGTCCATTTTTGGCTTTTTAGGCAAGCATCAGTGTTTTAAATCTGATGCAGGCAGCTACAGGAAGCCAGTGGAGGGAGCGCAGCAATGGAGTGGTATGGGAGAACTTAGGATGGTTGAAATCCAGTTGTGCAGCTGCATTCTGGATCAGTTGCAGAGGTCGAATGGCGTTCAGAGGCAGACCTGCCAGGAGCAATAGTTGCAATGAATAGCAATAGGAGCAATGAGTTGAATTAGTCCAGTCTTGAAATGACAAGGGACTGAACAAGCACCTGTGTGGCCTGTGTTCCATGGTTACCACAAGGTTGCATGCAGTAATGTAAGCCGAGATCAGAGAGTTTTCCAGGGAGATTGCAAGATCCTGACATGGGGATGAATCACCTGGGATGAACAGCAGTTCAGTTTTGCTGCTATTCAGTTTCAGCTGATGAGCTGCCATCCATGATGAGATGTCTGCCAGACATGCTGATATCCAAGCAGAAACATTAGTGTCTGAGGAAGGGAAGTAGAGGATGAGTTAAGAGTCATCCGCATAGCAGTGGTATGAAAAACACTTGTGAGGATCTGACCACACCAAGAGATCGAGCAGAGAGGGAGAACAGAAATGGACCAAGTACTGAGTTTTGTGGGACACCAGTGGAGAGTCGGCGGGGAGCAGATGTGGATCCCCTCCATGTCACCGGATATAGCCTACCATTGCCACACTGCACCATGAATTCCTAGCCTCATGAGGGTGGACAAGAGAGTCTTGTGGTTCACTGTGTCAAATGAAAGGTCAAGGAGGATGAGGACTGAAGGCAGTTTGGCTGATCTAGCAGCATGTAGCTTCTCAGTGACGGCAAAAAGGGCAGTCTCTGTGGAGTGTGCCGGTTTGAATCCAGACTGGTTGGGATCTTGGAGGTTGTTCTGTGAGAGATAGAGAGACAGTTGATTGTAGACAGTTCATTCAAGGGTTTTAGAAAGAAAAGAGAGAAGTGATACTGGTTGGTAGTTGCTGATGTCAGAGGGATCCAGAGTGGGTTTCTTCACGATGGGAATAACCCTTGCTCTCTTGAATGAAGTTGGTACATGACCATGTTGTTGACCATGATGTTATGGAGCCATTGATGATAGTGGTGATGAAGGAGAGGAGGTCTTGACAGATGGTCTGGAGCATTGTGGAAGGGATTGGATCCAATGGGCAGATGGTAGGATTGCAGGACAAGATGACTTGCAGGATCTCTTCTGTTGCTAGTTTAGAAAAATGTGCTAGTGAAGGAGAAGGAGAATCCTCAGTGTGTAGTGTAGGAGTTGGGATAGAAGTGAAGATCTGGCAGGAAATCTTCCTGGGTTTAGAAAATAGAGGGCAGAGGAGGTCCATGGATGAGGAAAGTGAGGAGAGAAAAGTGTCTGTGGCTAGCTCCAATGGTAGGGAGGAAAAGGAGTCAGGATCGGGAAGGGATGATAGGGTGCAGGAAGCTATGGAGAAAGGGGAGATAGAGTGGAGGTTTCTACAAGTGGGAGAGAAGTATTGATAGCAGGTTTTAGACAGGGTAGGGAGTGTGATGGTGAAGGTTACCAAGCGATGATCGGAGCTGTGGAGTGGGGTAGCACTGATGTCTGTAGCTGGAGAGGGGCAGATGGGCATGGATGGCCTCCACTCGCTGTCTTTAGACAAAATACAAAAGCATTCTTCAAAATAATGAAAAAAATGAAAATACAGCAGAGAGGAAAGTGGAAAATTCAGCAGAAAGGAAAGTGGAAAATTCAGCAGATGAAAATAATAGCACAAAATTATCAATAAAAAAGAAAGAAACATTATAGTTTAAATGCTGATGCAGGCAAAAATCTCCCGGCAAACAATTCGAAAACAGAACTATGTCACAGGCAGAGATTATCCTCTTAATCTATCAATCACCAGACCTTAACCCAATTGAGCTGCATTTCACCTCCTGAAGAGGAGACTGAAGGCAGAAGCCTCCCCCAAAACAAACAACAACCGAAAGAAGCTGTGGGGGGCTGGCTTGATGCAGTTATTGCAAGCAAGGAATATGCAACCAAATATTAGGTGTTATTTACTTTAATTTACTTTAAGACTGTCTGTTTGTATAGTTTTGCTCACCTAAAAATTGGGTGGTCTGACACCAAAGTTGCCATGTTCTAAGTTGTTTAACACATCTAGATGTTAATATCAGAAAACGAAAGCTGAAATTATAGCATATAATTATATTGGCCTTGCAGTTCCAATACTTTTGGGGGGGGGGGGGGCTGCATATAGTGCTTTAAACAATGGGCATTGACACAAATCAGCTTTACAGAAATCTGAATGTAGATTTAGGTCCCTTTGTGGTACAGTATCTGCTTAGAAAGCCTTCTAGCAGCTTGTGAAACCAGTGCCCAGTGACTGTCTAATGAGGACATTTATCACAAATGTTGCCTACAGAGGGTGAGAGTCATCAGCAGGGACATCTCTCACCCAAACCATGGACTGTTCACTTCTCTCCCATCTTGGGATTACTACAAAAGCCTCGAATGTCACAGCAGCAGGCTAAGGAACAGCTTCTTCCACCTCAGCTGTCAGTTTGCTGAAGTCTTCACAGTGGCACTAATCCCCCTTCTCCCACCTTCCAAATGATCTTTGCACATGGAGGAACGACATATTGTTGTGCACCTTCTTCTACTTGTACCTTTTGTTCAGTTTTACTGTACTATTTTTGGAATCCACTCATTTTTGTCACTGGATTCATGCTTATTCATAGGACAAGAAGGACTAGACTTATTGGCAGAGTCATCCCCATCGAATCTGTCACCACGGTGATTTCTTTAGCCAGGTTTGAATTAGCACAGTGTGTGTGTGTGTGTGTAGGCATATGTTTGTGGTACTAGGGCAGGTGTATTGTACATGTATTTGGTGAATTGTGCACACTGTAATGTTTCTGTCCATCACTCACTGGCCGTTAGTGTCATAACCTTCAGAGAAGCCAAACTTCAACCAAACACCAGACCTTAAAGATCTGGTGGAATCTTCTAGCTCCTATTTGTTGAATGTTGCCATTGCTGTTTTTTTTCCAGGCAAATACTATCTAGTATGCTAGTGTATTGGCTCATGTAGTTTCAAGATTCATGAGTTGTCATATGTACAGGAAACAGTCTGTTACACAGTATTATGAAATTCATACTCTGCAAATCCTCCCAGCAACTTCTGACATACTTTAAACAGGACATAAAGAAAACACAAAAACCTAAATTATAAATAGTGCAAAAAAACTGTGTAAGACAAAGTGTATACATCCATTGTAAACATGAGACATTCATGTGCAATAAAGTGTATATGTGCAATGTAAACATGTGCAAAGGCCTGCAGAGATAGGCTTAATAGTGGTCCATGGTTTTGTTCTCATTTGTAAATGTGTCTGTGTGGTAAGGCAGGGTGGGGTAAAGCTTGGCACATCTCAAGATCAGAGGGCAAACTGTGTCTGCAGTGTTGGGGGAGGGGTAGTGGATGAGAGTTGTTCACAATCCTGATGGCCTGTTCTTGCTTTTGCGCTGCCTGGCGGTAGGAGTGTGAATAGGCTGTGTTGGGGTGGCTACGTGTCCTTAATGATGTCGTGGGCTCTCCTGATGACTCTGGACTGGTAGAGGCTCTCCAGCATTGGTAAGGCTGTTCCAAAGGTGGTTTGGACAGCTCTCACCACCTGCTGTAGAGCCTTACGGTTCTGAGCTTTGCAGCTTCCATACCAGACTGTGATGGAGCTGGTGAAAATGCCCTTGATTGTACACCTGTAGAAGCTGCTGTGCATTCTGCTTGGCATGCCAAATTTCCTCAGCCTTCTCAAGAAGTACAGACGCCATCAAGATTTCTTTACTTCACTGTGTAGTGTTGTGACCCCAAGTGATGTGAACACCAAGGAATTTGAAAGTGCTCACTTTCTCCACCTCTGTCTTGCCAATGTGCAGTGGTTCTGCACATTATCGAGACAGAGGTAGAGAGAGTGAGCACTGATGTCTGTAGCTGGAGTGAGCACTTTTATCAACAATCTTTGTTTTATTTACATTTAGGCAGAGATTGTTTTCCTGACACCACTTCAATAGGTCAGCCACTTCTCTCCTGTACGCTGTCTCGTAACCCCCAGTTATTAGTCCAATGACTGTTGTATCATCAGCAAAATTGATGATGCTGGTGTTGTTCTGGGAGGCCACACAGTCATTGGTGAAGAGCGTGTAGAGCATGGGGCTCAGCACGCAGCCCTGTGAAATTCCTAAGTTTATAGTTATTGTCCTGGATGTGTGGTTCCTTATTCGAACAAACTGGGGCCTGCCCATTAGAAAGTCCAGAATCTAGCTGCAGAGGTGGGTGGTACACCAAAGGTGCAAAGCTTGTTAATGAGTTTAGATGGTATCTCCGTGTTGAATGCTGAGCTATAGTCGATAAACAGCATTTGAACATAGCTGTCTTTATTCTTTAGGTGTGTGAGAGCAGTCTGTATTGTTGTGCTGACTGCATCCTCTGTGGACCTGTGGTCTGTACGCTAACTGGAGAGGGTACAGAGTGACTGGTGTGATGCTCTGGATGTGACTCATGACTATTCTCTCAAAGCACTTCATCACTATTGGAGTCAGTGCAATGAGATGGTAGTCATTGAGACAGGTTGCTTTTTCATTTTTTTGGCAGTGGTTCAATGGTGGTCCTCTTCAAGCAAGAGGGAATTGAGGCTTGTGCAAGGCACAAGTTGAATATATCCATGAAGACATCAGCTAGCATTGATGAGCAGGTTCTGAGTGCTCATCCAGGGATTTTTTTCTGGGCCAGCTGTTTTCCATGGGTTTATTTTCTTAAAAGTCTTTGCCATATCTGCAGATGAGACTGTGAATGGTGGGTTCTGCGTGCTCCCACTAACCAGCTTACTCCCCAGTGGCTCAGTATTGAGGGCCTCAAAGTGGGCATAGAATTTGTTGAACTCATCTGGTGCGATGTGGCCATCAATGATCACACCCTTGCTTTTGCTTTGATAGGCTGTGATGTTTTGTAATCCTTGCCACATGCGCCAGGTGTCAGTGGTGGTGTAGTGACATTCCGGCCTCCGTCTGTATTGTCTCTTGGCATCCCTTATGGCTCATTGACAGTAATATCTGGCCTTCTTTTAGTCACTGGCATTACCTGAGACAAATGCAGTGGAGCGGGCATGCAGCATGGATCAAACCTCACAGTTTATCCATTGCTTTTGGTTGGGGTATGTCCAGATCTGTTTAGTGGGCACAATGTCGTCAATGCAGGGGCTTATGTAGATGGTTACTACTGAAGTGAAATCATTCAGGTCAAGAGTACAGTCCTCACACATAGCAGTGTTCTTAAACAACTCCCACTCAGTGCACTCAAAGCAGTCCTGAAGCACCTGATCAGATTCTTCCACACTTTTACAGTTTTACTTACTGGGAGGGCTTACTTGAGGAGCTGTCTGTATGTGGGGTAGCGGAACACTGAGATGTGGTCAGACTGTCCTAAGTGGGGTTGGAGTGCAGCCTTGTATGCACTCTTCACGTTACTGTACATCTGGTCCAGTATGTTTTTCTCCCTCGTAGGAAAATTAACATGCTGGTGGTATATTAACGTATTGGTTATAGGAAAACAGTGTGCTTACAAGAAATGTGAGTTTTTAACCATTGTAGCCTTTCTTGACTTGAAGTTTAAGGATGTTTAAATGTTTATTTCACCTCATATGGTATAAACAATATTTTTTTGAAGAATATCTGATGTGTAATGCAGACTGAAGCTGAAGGGTTTTGTGTGTGTGTGTGTGTGTGTGTTTAGCTGGAGGTGTGTAAGTGTGTGTGTTCTTTCAGGAAAGTGTGTGTGTGTTTAGCTTAAGGTGTGTGTATTTAGATGAAGGGGGGGGTGTGGAAGTTGGAGCTGGAAGTGTGTGGTTGTGTGTATTTTTTCAGGAAAGTGTGTGTGTTAAGCTGGCGATGTGCGTATTTTTGGCTAACGGTGTGTGTGCATGCGTGTGTGTGAGTGTATATCTGAATGTGTGTATGTTTAGCTGCAGGTGTGTGTGTGTGTTTAGCTGAAACTGTGTTTACATGATATAAAAAATATTTTTTGAAGCATATCTGACTTTATTATGCAGCATGTTGAAAGCAGACTGAAGCTGAAGGAGTGTGTATGTGTGTGTTTAGCTGAAGGAGTGTGTGATTGCTTAGTTGAAGGTGTGTGTGTGTGTGCTTGATTGTTTAGTTGAAGGTGAGTGCGTGTGGGTGAGTTGTTGAGTGAGTGGGTGTGTTTAGCTGGAGGTGGGTGGGTGTATTTTTTCAGGAAAGTGTGTATGTTTAGCTGGTGATGTGTGTGATTTTAGCGAAAGGTGTGTGGGTGGGTGGGTGTATGTGTGTGTGAGTGAGTGTGTATCTGAAGCTGTGTGTTTAGCTGAAGATGTGTGTGGTGTATGTGTTTAGCTGAAGATGTGTGTGGTGTATGTGTTTAGCTGAAGGTGTATGTGTTTAGATGAATGTGTGTTTATTTAGCTGCAGGTGTGTGTGTGTCTGTGTGTTTTACCTGAAGCTGTGTGTGTGCTTACCTGCAGAGGTGTGTGTTTAATCTGAATGTGTGAGAATGTTTGTTTAGCTGAAGGTGTGTGTGTGTTTATCTGAAGCTGTGTGTTTAGTTAAAGCTGTGTGTGTGTGTTTGGCTGAACATGTGTGTGTTTAGCTGAAGCTGTGTGTATTTAGCTGAAGGTGTGTGTGTGATTAGCTGCAAGTGTGTATGTGTGTGTGTTTAGTTGAAGCTGTTTATTTAGCTGAAGGTGTGTGTTTGTGTGTTTTGTTGCAAGTGTGTGTGTGTGTTTAGTTGAAGCTGTGTATATTTAGCTGAACGTGTGTGTATTTAGCTGAAGGTGTGTTTGTTTAGATGAAAGTTCGTGTGTTTAGCTGACGATATGTGTGTACTTTTAGCTGAAGGTGTATTTGTGTGGGTGGGTGAATGAGTGTATATCTGAAGCTGTGTTTGTTTAGCTGAAGGTGTGTGTTTTACCTGAAGCTGTGTATGTTTAACTGAATGCGTGTGTATGTTTACCTGTAGAGGTGTGTGTGTGTTTACCTGAAGCCGTGTGTATTTAGCTGCAGGTGTGTGTATTTGGCTGAAGGTGTGTGTGTGTGTCTGTGTGTGTTGAGCTGAAGCTGTGTGTATTTATCTGCAGGTGTGTGTGTTTTTAGCTGAAGCTGTGTGTGTTTAGCTGAAGGTGTGTGTGTATTTACCTGAAAGTTTGTGTGTGTTTAGCTGAAGCTGTGTGTATTTAGCTGCAGGTGTGTGTATTTTGGTGTGTGTGTTTGTGTTTTAGCTGAAGCTGTGTGTGTTTAGCTGAATGTGTGTGGGTGTGTATTTATATGAAGGGGAGTGTGTGTGTGTTTGTTTAGCTGAAGATGTGTGTGTGTGTGTGTGTTTAGCTGAAGGTATGTGTGTTTTTTTATCTAAATGTCTGTGTTTTGCTGAGGATGTGTGTGTTTGTTTAGCTGAATGTGTGTGTGATCGTGTGTGTTTTTTATCTGAATGTGTGTGTATGTTTGTTTAGGTGAAGGTGTGTGTGGGTTTATCCGATGCTGTGTGTTTAGCTAAAGCTCTGTGTGTTTAGCTGAACATACATGTGTTTAGCTGAAGGTGTGTGTGTGTGTGTGTGTGTGTGTTTATGTGTGTGTATTTTATTAGCTGAAGCTGTGTGTATTTATCTGAAGTTTTGTGTATTTAGCTGAAGGTGTGTGTGTGTGTGATTAGCTGCAAGTGTGTGTGTGTGTGTGTGTTTAGTTGAAGCTGTGTATTTAGCTGAAGGTGTGTGTTTGTGTGTTTAACTGCAAGTGTGTGTTTAGCTAAAGGTGTGTGTGTGTTTAGCTGAAGGTATGTGTATGTTTTTATTTGAAGGTGTTTGTATTTAGATGAAGGCGTGTGTATATATTTTGCTGCAGGGTTGTGTGTGTGCGTGAGTGTGTATGTGTGTGTGTGTGTTTAGCTGAAGGTGTGTCTGTGTATTTATCTGAACCTGTGTGTCTCAATAAAATGCCATTTCTCCAGGACCATGGTGCAACACAGAACAGGGCAGTAGTACAGTACACCAGACTCCATAAAGTGCAAATGTACAACAGTGTGAGAAAAGTGTGAGACAATAAGTGCAAACAAAATATAAAGAATAATAAATACTTAGAACAGTGAATACACAGTACAATAGTTATACATTGCAGTGATAACAGAACAGTGTTGTGTGGGAAAGCTATTGCAGTGATGAGCTGTAAACACTACTGAGTAGTTTAGCAGCAAGGTGATGGTATGTTTAGCTGCAGGCGTGTGTGTTTACCCGAGGTTGTTTATGTGTGTGTATGTTTGCCTGAAGCTGTGTGTGTTTGTGTGTGGGTGTGTTTAGCTGAATGTTTGTGTGTGTATGTGTGTGTGTTTAGCTTAATGTGTGTGTATGTGTGTTTAGCTGAAGGTGTGTGTGTGTGTGTATTTAGCTGGAGGTGTGTGTGTGTATATTTAGCTGAAGGTGTGTGTGTGTATATATTTAGCTGAAGATGTTTGTGTGTTTATTTATCTGAAGATATATGTGTTTTTATTTAGCTGAAAATTAGTGTGTATGTGTGTTTATTTAGCTGAAGGTGTTTGTATTTAGCTGAAGGTGACTGTGCATATGTGTGTGTATGTGTATTTAGCTGAAGGTGTGTGTGTGTGTGTTTGTTTAGCTGAAGGTGTGTGTGTGCATGTGTGTTTATTTAGCTGAAGGTGAGCGTGAGCGTGTGCGTGTGTGTATGTGTATTTAGCTGAAGGTGCGTGTGTGTGTATGTGTGTTTATTTAGCTGAAGGGGTGTGTGTTTAGCTGAAGGGGTGTGTGTTTAGCTGAAGGGGTATGTGTGTGTGTTGATTTAGCTGAAGGGGTGTGTGTTTGTGTGTGTGCATATGTGTGTGATTGTGTGTGTATTTAGCTGAAGGCGAGTGTGTGTATTTAGCTGAAGGTGTGTGTGTGTGTATGTGTGTGTGTGTGTATTTAGCTGAAGGTGTGTGTGTGTATGTGTGTGTTTATTTAGCTGAAGGTGTGTGTATGTATTTAGCTGAATGTGAGTGTGTATGTTTATTTAGCTGAAGGTGTGTGTCTGTGTGTTTGTTTAGCTGAAGGTGTATGTGCGTGTTTTCAGTCCATTCTTACTCTCTTCCAACAAATATTTAAGCATAAACAGAATCCTTTAATGCCACTGCAAACACACACACACACACACACACACACAGAAGGGAGACTTTAGCATCACTGCACTGATGTGTTCTGTAATCCTGTCCATTTGCCCATTTGCTTCATCTCCTTGATGCAAAAAGTAAATGCATTTAACAGAGTGAAAAACATTGCCAATAAAGATTTCCACATATTTTTCTAAAGTCATACAGATTAACTCTGTACAGGCAACTCTCATGACACCAATATAGAGAGATCCAGTCAGAGCTCTTCAAGAGAAAGTAAGCCAATCAGATTACTTGATGGACAGAGCAAACTGCAGTGTAAATGTACACATTTGACTGCAAAATTATTATTATTATTATTATTATTATTATTATTATTATTATTGATGTCTTTCAGATTTCCAAGAAATGCAAAACAGATGCATTGTAAGAAATGTCATGTATAATGTCTTCAAAACACGTCTATTTTTCACGTTACCTATTTAACTGTCTAGCAGCCTAGCAGTTGTCTGCTGATGCAGCAGTGACAATAACAGAAAAAAAACACTGAAATATTAACATGTAGATGAATCTAATATGGAGTCCTGCAGTCATGTAACGTCCAAAACAGATAGAGCTGTGATCATATTTACAGTAAAAAAAAAAGTTGGCCAAAGTTTGATCTATAATGCACAGCAGTGTTTGGACCTTAACACAATAGAAAATGCAGCTGCCAAAAATGTGCTGAAATATAAGTTTAATTCATCTTCAGGATACTTTGGTGAATACTGGGTTCCACAGGGAATGCTATAGCTAATTTACAAACAAGACAAAAGGAAAAAACAAAAGACACCCAGAGAAACAGAAGGCTTGTATTTTGCATGACAAAAATTCTACTACACTCTATCTTTTTAATGTAACTTGCTTAAATGCAAAACCAGTGTATAGCCTGCATGCAACTATACACATACTGTAAGGGTTAGATAAGAGTTATATTCTAACCATAAGGTTGTTGAAAGAAACAGAGCTGATTCAGAGATTTGACACAGGCAGGTAAATACATTATCATACAAAGGTTTGTCAGCAATGGTTTGTTTGTATTTTAATATACAATGATCAGCCATAACATTAAAACCACTGACAGGTGAAGTGAATAACACTGATTCTCATTACAATGGTACCTGTAACGGGGTGGGATATATTAGGCAGCAAGTGAACAGTCTGATGTATTGGAAACAGGAAAAATGGGCAAGCGTAAGGAGCTGAGTAATTTTGACACGGGCCAGATTGTGATGTCTAGACGACTGGGTCAGAGTATCTCCAAAACAGCAGGTCTTGCGCTATGGGTGTAATGTGTGATGCCCTGGGCAATATTCTGCTGGGAAACCTCAGGTCCTGGCATTCATGTGGATGTTACTTTGACACGTACCACTTACCTGCCACCTACCTGCCACCTACCTGCCACCTACCTGCCACCTGGGGCAGTCGTGGCCTAATGGATAGAGAGTCGGTCTTGTAACCCGAAGGTGAACCTGAAGGTTGTGGGTTTGAGTCTCGGGTCTGGCAGAGATTGTAGGTGGGGGGAGTGAATGACCAGTGCTCTCTCCCACCCTCAATACCACCACTGAGGTGAGACCCTTGAGCAAGGCACCGAACCCCCAAACTGCTCCCCCGGTGCCACAGCAAAAAAGGCTGCCCACTGCTCCGGTGCGTGTGCGTGTGTGTGCGCGTGTGTGCGCGCGCACTTGGATGGGTTAAATGCAGAGCACAAATTCCGAGTATGGGTCACCATACTAGGCCACAAGTCACTTCACTTCACTTCACTACCTAAACATTGTTTCAGGCCAAGTACACCCCTTCATGACAACAGTGTTCCCTAATGGCAGTGGCCTCTTTCAGCAGGATAATGTGCCCTGCCATACTGCAGTTGTAATGTTATGGCTGATCGGTGTAAGTGCAGAACAAGTGAAGAAAATGTATCCATGGTGTAAAACTTTCCTAAAAATTTCCACAACTCCTTCCAATAACCTGGATTATATACAGAACAAACTGACACTGAACTGAAACACACAGCAGGATATGAACCGTGACATTTTTCTGTATCTTAATATTACATTTACAGCAGAACACCTTGGGCATGAATTAAAATAAGTATGCAATACCAAACATAACGTACCCTTATGTTGAATGACTGCACAGCAAGCTATCTAAAAATAAATCATGTGTGTGTCTAAGCAGAGAAAATCTTCAGGTGTTTGCCTGATTAGCTTTATGGTATAATTATAAATTGAGAAAAAATGTGTGAAAATAAAGAAAGCCAACAATCACCATTGCAAAACTGGAAAATAATATTACATATTAAGTCAGGGCTAGAAGAAAATTCTCATTTTTGCATGTGTGTGGCAATTTGAATCAAGCTGTAAACCATTAACACATGCGTGGTACAGATCTTTGCTACCGAACCTCATCCCCTCCCAAATTTACACTGCACATGCGTGGTGCAAACTGGACATCACTCAGGTAAATAAATTTCCCCAAAACTCAGGGAAGTGTTTTTATTTGCCAACATCATAGTGTACCAGAAATAACATTAATGAAAAGATTTCCACAAACAAGTAATAAACCATTGCTTACTGATAAATATCATAATTAAAATACTATGATCCTATGCAAATGGCTCTAGCACTGAAGAACAACATAAATAGAAAATCAAGAATGTGTTATCCTTTATTATGGACTGTGCTTTGTTCACACACTCACCTTCAAAGCACAAGATTCATCCACAAAGCCAGTAAATGTGTTTACTTTTTGCATTGGAGAGCTGAAGGAAATGGACTTTCACTGGTAACCACAGAATTACTGAGCACATGAGTATAGTGAAGCCATTTTGTGTGTGTGTGTGCAGTGGCACTATAGGCTTCAATATTTGACATGTTGGGAGTGAGAACAGGTTGCTGTCTTTCACCTGGAGAGATCCCCCACTGAAACACACCTGATCTCCAAACCCTGTCATGTGACTTTGCTGCTATTTTTAATGAAAACAAGAAAAAAAAGAAAAATACGAGAAAACATAGAGAAAAATATTGGTTCGTTATTTTTATACTTTGCATAGGTAGGAATCATGTTGTATTTGGCTTTATTTTTTCTGTTGTCAACAATCATTTGGATTTGACACGCAAGATAATTTCTTATAGAAGCATTTTTGTTGTGCTTACATTTTGACACAAATAGTGGAAGATCTGGATGATCAGGAAAATGAATTCAGGAATATGCAATGCATGAAAGCAGATGAATTTGAGTTACTCTTGGGCTTTCACTGCTTCGTTCTCTTCACTGTACTTCCAACTAGTCACATGGGTTTCAAACTACATGATTCATTGCAAAGAAAACCAAACATACCTGGAAATATCTTTTTCTCTCACAGACTGAGAAAATTGCACCACTGGATGGTGCACCCAGGAGCGAGCAGTAGTCACCGAGCGGAGGGGGTGTAGTCACCTAGCACAAAAAATGAGTCACGCCTGGATTATTGGAGCTAAAATTGTGTAGTGTGCACTAGGCTTAAACGCTCACATTAAAGTGTTCTGTCTCCGCAGAAAAAAGGTGCATAAAGTGAAAAATTGCAGTGATTAGTGCTGGCCGGTTTTGTGTAAATTAGTAAAATTAGGTGTAAATTAGTGCCATGCATGTTGCTCAGAGCTTAAAGCCAGCACTGCCAAGAACACACTATTCCTTTTGGGATATTTTTAAACTACCACTTTGAATGTTTACATTAATTATATTTACAGCATTACTAGCTAGCATATGAGACTTATACACACCTATTGACCCAGTTCTTATCATCAGCTCTATATGTGTAATATACCTAAACATTTGGATAAAGAGCTGAGGGACTGCAGTGCATCCTGTTTGATAATTTACATGGTGTGTAAGCTCTGATTTCAGCAAACTGAACAGTAACAGTGTTTTTTTGTATTTGTGGTGTTGTTTAGGTTCCGTTGCCATGGTGACTGTGGAGCCGCTGATGTGCATCATGCTGCTGATCTTTTACACACTCTTCTGAATGAAAATGACAACGACAAAAAACAAATGCCAATCCTTTATCTACCAAACACCGGGACATCAATAACCATGCAAACAGACCAATAAATATGATCAGTTCACTGTTTCAGCACATTAAATATGCAGAGCAGAGCAAAAAGAAATGAGAGAAAAAGAACAACTGGAAAATTTTTTGATTATTTACACAGTTTGATGATAATTGGACCATATGAGGTGCATGAAAAAATATTTACACACACGCACATATATATATACATATATATATATATATATATATATATATATATATATACAGTATATACAAATATGAGACTAGGTGAATTAGCACTCACATCAATGTCCAACAAACACACACACACATACAAACACACACTCAGAATGGATGCACCACTGTTCCTCACACATTATTTAATCCCCTTACATTGTAATTTAGAGTATTTTTATTGCCTTTTTTATTTGATTATTTTATGAATTTTTTCAGTTTTTGGAAAAGTTTGTTTAGTAAAATAATACAATGTGTTTCAGTGTTTTATTTTTGCATGAGCTGTTGATCAGTTTCTCATGGGTTCATTTCTGTGTGCATATGTCTGATGACTGTGAGTAATTGTCTGTGTGTGCGTGTGTGTGTGTTTGTGTGTGTATGCGTATGTGTGTGTGTAATTGTGTGTACAAGTGTGCGTGTTTCATCAGGTTTTCACTCTGTATAAATTGTGCTATTTTTTGAATATTAAATGCACATGTCCATCATTGATGTTTGTCTTTGATAATGTTTATTTTTATTAAGATGGTGATCAAGTAAAATCATTCATTTATTAAAAAAAAAGAAAAATGCTATGTTGCAAATATCAGTTAAAATAAAGTTGTTTCTTTATAATAACATTATTGTTCTGAAGTTTTATTTTGACATTTTGAAAATAATATGAAATAATATGATTGGCTTTGCTGTAAATGAGAAACTGTTCTTATTGCTGCTAGATCAGCATATCTCCCTACACTAATAGAAGTCAAAAAATATCCTAGATTATTATTTAGTACAACATCAAAGGTAACTAGGAATAATTCAATCAAACTTCAATCAATCAAGCCTCTGCGGTACTTAATTTGTGCTGGCTCATGCTGGAACAGGATCTGATACCTCTGAGATTTTAAATGTCCGCATTCTGTAACTTAGTTACATGGATCTGGCACCTCTGCAGTCTGCTTTTGTTCTATTAATAAAAATAAAATTAAATATGTAGTAATTATAAAATCATTTTAAAGAATGATCGTTCTTTATGTTTTGCTGTGGTTCCAAAAATACAATCGTATCCCTTCCATGATGACCAGTTGGTAATCATAGCATCCTGGCATTACACACTCACTCATGCATCATGAATATGGTTAAAAAACACAAATGACTTTGTTGTCATTTCTTAAAGAAGTGAGACGTGGGCATTTTTAGGTCATCTAAAGAATATGAAATGCCACAAACAAACAGAGCAAATCACCACACCGGTAGGAGACGGTAAGTCACATGACTGTGTTTTGGAGTAATCTGAATAATTAGGCCAGCAAAGAAAAAAATTTTTTTCATTAATATCGCTATTTGTTTTGTTATATTCATTTTATGTTGTCTAAAGGGTGTAATGTGATTTTGTAAGACCCAGTGTTCTGAGCAAAATGTTTGTTGTGAAGTTGAGCTCACATTGTAAAACTTAACATATCAGACATGTACAGCTGATTCCAGTCCTCTCACAGCATCACTGAACTGTTATAGTTACAATCTCTCCTTGTACTGTGGTCATCATGCCAATGCTATTAGCCCTACCGCTATATGACAGCATTACTGTATTACTCGAAGCGCTTGGGACACTGTTCTCTTATTTCTGTATGTTCTTAGACCTTTCTCCCTCTGTCCACTTGATCACCTCTCACTTGGTGTTCCAATATTTCATGCTTTTCAAATTAAGCACTGAATCTCTGTTAAAAATAATAAACTCTTCCCTTATCACTGGCTATGTATCTAAAACTTTTAAAGATACATAAACTATATAATAGGATTTTGTTACCGATTCTTTGACTAAGCGCTTGGTCTTGGTCTCCTCTCCCCCACTTATCTCTCACTTTTGTCTGTTGTTGGCTGATTAATGGATGTTTTCTCTGTGTTCACTGAAATATTCAAGCCTTTGGTTTTATTTCTAGCCTGGAGCAATGATCTAAGAAACCTCACTGCCTGACATTGACTATGTTCATCTCTAACACACATAGGGAAGAATCATCATGAAAATCAGATCAAACAGGTAAAAACAAAGCACTCATCATTAGCATTTATTTTGAGGCACTGATGAAAGTTCCCGGTTATATACTGCTTTCTACACAAACAAGTTGTTTTTATTACAATGTTCATCTGTTACACAACAGACAACACCACTGTTCCTAATATTTTAATAAATCATTTCTCCTCAAGTTGCTCTTCCTACACATGGACACTGTCACTGCTGTATCAGTATGAAAACTCAGAGTACATAAGTTGTAGTACACAGTAAATCTGTATATTAGCAGAATAACAGAGCAGAGATTATTATACAATTATTATGAAACTAATAATGGACTGATTTCCCATTGATTTTCCATATTTACAGTATAGTTAAGAGCACAATGAGGATTTACAGATGCGCTGCATTTGTGCACATCTATAATAAGATGTAATTGCAGACCAGTGGCAAATAAATTGCGGGGGTCCACAGGTGGGCCTAGCCCACCCAAAAAGTGTTCTTGTAGCTAGGGTGTACACCTAGTCTTGTTAACATTATTCACAAAACAGTTCTCGCTCACTAGGACCTGCCACTTTAAGAAGCTGCAATGAGTGACAGATATAAACTTGCGTGGTGTATAGCTGTGTAGCAAGCTAGTTTAATAAAGCTAGTTCAATAATTACCTTCTCTGAAACAGATGGCACACTGTGCCTTCCCCCTGCTGCTCGTATATTGTATTCAGAGGTTACAGTAACATCAATTGTATTTCAGTTTCTGTTAACACTGAATGTGCTGTCAGAGAGGACATCAGACTAATCTGAAAGTTCGTTGAGGAAAATGGTGCAATATTAAAGCAAAGTCATTTATAACTGTAATAAAAATGCTTAACAAAATGATGGCTGTGTACTGTACATGTTATCTTTAATCATAGGATTTACAGTACACCTGGTTTCCTTTTTATCATTAAAAAGCTGAAGGCTTTTACTATAGTATTGTGTGTGAATGAATTGATTTAATAAAAATTTGACGAGATAGTGGACCATTTTGGTTATTTTTTCTGTTAAAATCCTCACTTGAATAACATTATTTTAAATGTCATGACAACCAAAGATTAATCTGACCAAAGAATAAACCAAAGATTAAGCCTACATAGCCTACATTGCCATGTTAAATTTGAATTTAAAAAAATGTTATGTTTGAATTGATAGGCCTACAAACATTAACAGTTAAGCAGAGCAAAACCTGGCCATTTCAGACTGCTTATATAACTGCAACATTCTATAGGGTGAGTCTGTACATTTTCTCAGTTCCTGTTGTAGCCTATGTTCAACTCTACTGTCATTGCTAGTTCAGGTAGGTAAATGTTAAAATGTTGAAGGTTGGGGAAACCCTTTTTTGTTTATGTTGTGTATGAATTTCTTTTATATGTGATTTAATTTCACATAGGCTGGCTGTGTGGCTATAGCCTTTTAGATAATTGTAACTGGTATTTAATTGAAATGAAATTCTAGTTGGCTTACTTAAAATCTTATCTTAGTGTAAATGTAACAGATGTACTCTCAGTCTCTCACTCTCAGTTTATCCTTCAAACCATGGAAGAATATCCTTCAAACCGTGTATTTTCTTTACAGGACAATGCATTGAATTAATAAAAATATAAGCATTATTTAATTAAATATAACAAATCAAAATAGCAGCTTGAAAGTGTGATAAAATAGCCTACATCTACATCTTTTTGAAGCTTTTCTCCATGTTTGATGAAAATACAATCATATGGTTATAAAGTTTACCTTTAATCAACAGATTTATTTATTACCTCCAGCAGATAACATGGTTTGATTTATTGATCAACAGCAGATTTAATCAACTTGTTATCAGGTGTGGAATCTATTCGCACTTGGGGCCTCACGCCAAGTAACATGATTGGTTGAACCCTGTCACATTTCTTTCTGTATTTTGTGATGCAGGGGAAATGGTTATTATGGTTAGTGAAAAATAAAACAGATTTTCATACCACAGGACTACTGTAATTAGCTCACCTTTGTCGCACAAGCACTTGCACAGAGATCACAGCGAAAACATGGCCTTCATCTAAAAAGTGTTTTTCTTTGCCACCCGAATGCTGGTACCACATATAAATAATAAAAACTGCAAATGGATGAACCTAGTGCCATCCAATTTGCAAACCTGTGTGCATAAAATTGATGTATGGAAGTGTGCAATCAAGCCACTGCTTGGAGAAAAATCTTCTATGTGAATGCAAACCTGCAGTTATGAGCTCCTCCCCAAACAAGCCCAGATTTGGTCCTGAGTGTGGACTCAATCATTTGGACCAAGTATGAAAACGCTCCAAGAGACTTTGGCTGCATTTAAGTCCACTTTTTAATGCCTTTCCCTCGCTAACTTCCCTCCATCTCATTCACTCATATGAGCTTGTTCTGGAATGAATGATTATAAAGTTATACACTTCATTGGTTTTGTGTTGTTGTCTGGATGTATTGACATATACATCAACTTCACTTTCACCTATGTAACCATAGTGCGGTTACTATGTTGTTGTTTTTTTGTAGTTCCTCTACTGTGCTCCAGGGGGCCCTATAGAATTTTCTGTGTTAAGGGATAAAATGGATGTAGGCAGTAGAGTAAGACATACCTGTTTGGTTAACAGCAAGCATGGCTCTGACTTACATAACCTCACTGCAAATGGAGTTCGGATTGAGAAACTAAGGTTTTCAGCTCGGATTGCCGATTGTTTGTGATACTCTTGCTATTGGACTATTGGATTTTTTTCACCTTCTACCATCATCATCAAGGACTTCAGTATTTGGATTCAGTGCATACCTTTGCTTAGAAGCGAATATTCATTACACCAGATAAGTTTTTTTTTAATTTATTTTGCTAAATGATAAATGCAACGGGTTGTTTTGCACTCAAAAAAGACTTTATTGACTGTTTTTCGTGCTGTAGCGATCTGTGGATTGCCTTTATTATATAAACACTTTGTAATGGCCTACTGCGTTTTTGTCTTTTTCAGTTGAGGGACTCTCCCCTAAAAATATTTTGTGATTTTGCACCTTTGAAAAAATTCACTGGGACCTCACTTTTTACCAAGTAAATCAGAAACTTATCCTAAATTTATTACTGTATTTATTATTAGTTACCCTATTGAAGTTGTCATTAATTAATAATGTGATTTATTATTATTATTATTATTATTATTATATGTGGTATATTGTTGTTATTGTTCATAAAATCTAACCCTAATTATATTTATTCTTCAGCACCGAAGATGATTGAGAAAGTCAACGCCAGTGTGCCAATACTTAAGATTTACTTTGAAGAAATTATGGACACAAAGAGTGACTTCAGACTGTCTCGAGATGCCATATCTATGTTGCTTAGGCTCCTTAGCATTAAAAAGAGGCATGGCTAGAATCGTGTAGTTGAGGTGCTTGAGTTTCTCTATTGGCTTGGCCATGTGGCTTCTTATAGTTTTGACCAGCGTGTTTTGGATTCTATTGCTTCCAAAGTTGTAGCTCTACGGAACAAGTGCATTCAGTTTCCTAAGCCTCAGGACTTTGACAATGTTGGAGAAGGATTTGCCAGACTAGGCCAGAGTCAATTCTTCAAAAAGTGTGTGGATGCCATTGATGGGTGCCATATTAGAATTAAAAAACCTGCAGGACCAGATGCACAAGACTATTTCAATCGAAAGCTATTTTATTCTATTCAATTACATGCCATTTGTGACAGCCATGGAATTTTTCTGGACATTTTTCTTGGGTATCCAGGATCGGTCCATGACACAAGAGTACTGAAAAACAGCTCAGTATAGATGCAAGCTCTCTATCCACCAGCAGGATATTTTATTCTAGGAGATGGCAGTTACCCATGCATTGAACTTCCCATATGCATTCTTACACCATTTAAAGTACCTGTGGAAAGTGTCATTGAGAGACGTTTTAATGTTCATGTTTCCAAAGCCGGGTGTGTAATTGAGAGAGCATGTGGGATGATGAAGACATGGTGGCTTCTTCAAAGCCCTTGAAGTTGACTCACATTTTGTCCCTGACATCATCACATGTTGTGCTGTACTCCATAATATATGCCTTGGGGTGGAGACTTGGAGGGTCCTAGACCTGAGGCAGTAGAGAAATGGTCCTGGAGAAACGTTGTTTCGTTTCACTGTGTACTTGTATATGGCTGAAATGACAATAAACTCCACTTGACTAGAGGATGATGTGGGACCACCTCCTGAAATGGGTCCTGAAGACCTGAGTGGAGTAGCTCCGAGGAACACACTTGCTCACCAGATTTCATCACCCAGAACCCAGCTACATGACCACAACTACTTGTAGGCAGTAAACTCTCTTTCTTTTATCATTTTGGTTTATTAAAGAAAACAATTTGCTACGTATGTAAACTGTAGTGGTAATTATATATTCAAAGTCAAAAACGTTTTTACAATGTTTTTTTTTAATTGAAGAACTTTGCAAAGGATGTAAACAGTGAAATGAACTCAAAATGTTTCTTTTGTCATCTTTGACAAAATGCATTAAATTAAACCACTTCCAGGCGCAGGCACTGGGTTTGACCTGGTCCGTTCCAGTGGCAGTTGGTGGGTTCCTGAGCTCCTAAATAAGGTTTAAAAGAACAGAACAGTGTTACAATATGGAAAAAACATGCCAGTATAATTTATAATTGTATAGCAGCAACAATTAAATGTCAGCAGCATCCATTTTTTTGTAAATTACACAACACTTGAAAAATAAAACATGCTACCTTATATTTTTTCTTTAAATCTTCCCATTTCTTGGAAGCTTGGGCAGCTGTCACCTTTCCATCTAACATCACTTCTTTAACAATTGTCCTGGTGAAAGACAAATGCTATTAATTCAAAAAAATAATAACATGAATGTCCAGTATTCTGTTCTTTCCAAAACAATCACTTATATGTGACAGTGAATAACACAGACATAATAATCTACTTTAAAATCATAAAAAAGCCTACATATGTGGAACCATGAAAATTTACATTTCTGAGTGGAATACTCACTACCAAGCCAGTTTGGCAGCATTTCTCTGGCCAGTAAACAGGCTGTCATTTAATTGGTTAATTAGTTTCTCAGTTTCTTCATCTGACCCTATACAATAAAAATAAATACACACTTGGCTGTAATACATTTGCAGTGGATATTTGGTTAAAGGTTCTTACCATTTTTATGTGGTTAATGTTAAATTAGCCTATTAAAAAACTTTTTCCACAAGCTGGCTTATTATTAACATTGTAGTTTTCTTTATTAATGTATTTTATGCAAATTAAGTCTGTGGGTATTTCACAACAGTAAAATTGTAACATTAAAATGAACAAATAGCAGTCATTTTAATGTAGTTACAAGTATTATGCTGTTTAATGTCAGTATAACTCTTCTAAACTGCTTAGTTGACCTAACTTAACTTACAGCTATAAAGTTAATCTACTTTTCCCTCCATCGTTTGATTAAGTTTGATAAGGTGTGTGTGTAAATTTATTGTGAGCAGTGCGAATTGCTGTTGTGACATCACAACCGTATTGCATTATGGTCTATGCAGCTGCCTGAAGTGTACATATGAAGTAGACTTGCTCTCTAGGTCAAAATCGAGGGGTTTAGGGTCTGTCCAAATAAACTTCCCTTGTCCACTTGACGAAGTTGAATACACTTCAAAATGGCAGCGTCGATACCCCCGAGGGGGAGGACTTAGGGAAGTTTGTGAGTGGATGTCTAAAAGTGGACTTAAATGCAGCCTTTGTAACAAGGACAATTACAGTGAAGCTCCTCATCCACACCACTAGAAGGCAGTTAAAGCTGCACAACATCTAATTGCTGCACGTAAGCTAAAAATATGGTTAGAGCAGGACAGCAAACTATGGTTAAACATTAATCTTGGTGCTTGGAGGATCTTGGTGCTTTTATCTCAGTGAAAATGTTTTGATTTGGCTAATCTGCAATAATGGGGAAAAATGGTTCATGTTGCAGTGGTTTTGTTAGCAAACAACTAGTTGTCTCTGTTTTACAGGAAGGTTTCTTGCCATCTTACTTTCTTTTGTTTTATTTTCCTTATACTGTATTATAATTTGTGCATCATATCACAATTTCTGTGAGAAACTACAAAGAAATGACATGCTTGCATATGTTGTATAATATCACTACATCACCACATTTAAGCATTATCATTGTCTGTCTCCCAGTGCATTGCTGAGGGATTTCTGACCACTGTAAACCATGTGCACTCTGGGATTGAAACACACTGGTGAAAGATATCCTAAACTTTCTTTCTGAGACAATTCTAAACTTTTATGGAACATGCAATAATGTGGAAAGTATGAACTGAACAGCTGGGAATGTAAATTTATATGTATATATACTCAGTGGCAAAAAATGGCAAAATATTAAGTGTTTAATGGTCTTAACAACAAATTATTGGTCAGAAAATTAGAAAGAATTAAATAAAAAGATAAAGTAACTTGGTATGGGATAGCTTTGATGTCTTTAAAGGTTTAAGCCTTCTGGATAAACTTGGACAGTTTTTACAAAAAAAAAGAAAGAAAAATAAAATAAATAAAAAATTTTCTGCAAGTTTACCGTCAAAGGCTTAAACATTTAAAGAAATCAAAGGGAAAAGCTATCCCATACTAAGTTACTTTATCTTTTTGTTTAATTCTTGCTAATTTCCTGACCAATAATTTGTTAAGACCATTAAACACTTAATATATTTTTTTTGCCCAGGGGTGTATATATGTATATGGCATATCAGTGATTTAAGAGCATAGTATTATGGGTGTATGTATAAAGTTTGTACTGAAACACACAGTGCTCTCACCGCTGTGGCTTGGGTTCGATTCCCGGCCAGGGAACCGACCCCATGCAACAATGCGCTCTCAGTGCTGATCCCAAGCCTGGATAAAATTGTGGAGGGTTGCCTCAGGAAGGGTTAAAAACTGCCAAATCAAATACACGGACCAATGATCCACTGTGGCAACTCCTAATGGGAGCAGCTGAAAGAGGAACATGGATTATGCAGCACTGCATATTCTGTAAAAAAAAAAAAATTACATTTCAGATATGTTATTGTGAATGGTCAGCATTTAAACAGTGGATTTTTTTTTTTACACAATTTTAGTTAAGTCACACACTAAAGAAGCATCTTGTTGCCTTTTCCTCTAAATTCCACAGAGGGCCTAAAACAGGTAATTCAATGACTGGATTAAAGATAAAAATAAAGTGCGTGTGTGTGTGTGTGAGTCTGGCTAATCCAGTTATGTTAAAACACTGAGGGAAATTCAGCTAAGACTCAAAACAATTAGGCACGCTAACAGACCATGTCAACTGTGATCACAGTCTTATTGTCTCAGCAACACACTTTGAACAAAACACCTACATGTAAATGAATCATTGGATATATACAATCGCAAAGTAATTAATAAATAGCCGTTTTGGTCTACCAATCATTAGGACTGTTTTGACTCAGGTAGTATGCTGGGTCTTAAGCTTTAAATCTAAAGGTTAGAGATAGGTGTTACTCTTAGCGTTAAGATTTTAAGGTTGGGGTTAGACTTAGGGTTAATGGTTAAGGTTTAAGGGTTAGGTTTTTGAATTTACAATGCCCCCCCCAAACGCACACACACACACACATAGTCAGAAAAGGGTTGGTGTTATAAGCATTGCATGGTTGAATAGTGAACCAAGGGTAAGGGTTAGGGTCAGGTTCAGGGTCAATCCAATAGCTGAATGGTTGTGTAGGGATCCAAGGAATTGCATGGGCCAGCACCGGTTAGGGTTAGATGGTTGGATTTTATGCTTTGTTTTCAACACTGATTAGTTTAGGATGCCATGGTAAGGAGAGCAGAGTGGGGGAGAGCCACTAGACTGAGCAGGTCAATGCCCTATGCCTGTATGGGTATATTTCTGCTCACCTATGCATCCTTCCTAACATCATTTGATGAATCTAATCATTTGATGGGCAAGTGTGAGGAAAAGGATGACTCAAAGCTAGAGTTTAGACAGGGACTGGTTTCCATTCTTACTTTGGCCAGTAACTGTAGTTACACCTCAATTGGATTTTAAGTTAGGACTATTTGCCTTTGGTCTTTTGATTTTTAGTTATAGACAAAGCTGTTTTGTCTCTAGCATTTGGCTGGAGTATAAATGATGGGTGATTTTAGTATTATGCTTTTTTATGTGCCTCTGCCTTAGATGTTTTAGGACACATCATCAGTAGTGTACCTCAGAGTCATCAGGTGTTTTGTCCTTTGAACACTATACACCTTCGTCTGAGGCAGCCAGCTGCAGGTGGATCAGTCCTTGGCTTGTGTCCCATGTCCAACTGGATGGTATTTATATATTAATTAATAAGTTCATTAAATTATTTATTTATATATGTTTATTTATTTATTCATTAATTTATTTAATTATTGTTTTCTATATGCTTTCAGTTTTGTATATGTTTTTCTACACTTTTCCTATAATGGAGTAGCCATGCCTTAAATATGTCAAATATTAAATGTTAAACATTACCTGTTAATATTAATTATTAAAACAAAATATTAATATTTTTTAGCTACCACCTGCTGTGTCCAATGATACCTACATGTAGATGAAGTTGAGAAACTCATCTCTCTGCCAGTGGGTCTTTGTTAGCACTGCAAAGTTTCCCAGGCCACTCTAGCAGAGTTTGGTGTCATCAGCAGTGTACCTCAGACCTTTCAAACACTGTACACCCTCGTCTGAGGTGGCCAGCCGCAGGTGGATCAGTCCTCGGCTTGTGTCCCATGTCCAATTATTAAGTTATTTAATTTTTTATTTCAATATTTATTTCAATAATTATTTGTGTCCCTAGCATGTTTGTTTGGTCCCGGATCCTCTTTTCTGCATAAAACTCCCACAAGGTTATATTTTACTGCACTTGCCCTCTAATGGCACAACAATGCTTTGAATATGTCCACATTTAAATTTCAAACATTAGCTGTTAATATTAACTATTAAAGTTAAAATTTCATATATTTTTTATTTTTTTCATTTTGTTGTATTTATTTATTTATTTACTTATCACCTGCTGTGTTTCATGATTTCTAAGCATAGGTGAAGGTGAGAGACTCACCTCTCCGCCAGTGGCTCTTTGTTAGCACCCCTATGTTTCTCAAGCCACACTAGCAGAGTTTGTTGCCATACGAGGTGGGTGGAGTCCGTGCATCCCAGCTGATGACCCTGATGCAGGCTAACAAGCTTCTACTGGGTGGATCCCTTGTTTTTTTCTGCATTTGCTCTCTAATGGCGCAACAATGCGTTAAACATGTCAACATTTATATATTAAATATTAACTGTTAATATTAACTATTAAAATTAAAAATTCTCATTTTTATTTTATTTTTTGTTTTGTTTTATTTATTTATTTTTTACTTTATCTATTTATCTATTTATTTATTTATCACCTGCTGTGTTTCATGGGGTTAGGTGAAGGTAAGAAACTCACCTCTCTGCCAGTGGCTCTTTAACATCGCTAGGTTTCCCAAGCCACACTAGCAGAGTTCGCTGCCACAGGAGTTGGGTTTAGGGTTTAGGTTTTAGGGGGTTAGGGGGTTAGGGTTAGGGTTAGGGTCAAGGGTCAGGGGTTAGGGTTAGGTTTGTTAAATTTACAAAGACCCCCCCATCACAGTCCGAAAACTGTGTGGATGTATAGGGAGCCAAGGGAAGTGCACGGGCCGGCGCCTGTTAAGCACTGCTATAGCTCTGGTAGCCACTGGGTCTTTTCAATTGTCACTGTTGACTTTCGGTTGGATTTTGATTAGAAGGATTAGAAGTTATTGTTAGTTTTGGGGTTAGGGTTAAGTTTGCAATTAGGTTAAAGTTAGGGTTAGGGTTGGGGTTAGCGGTTGGGGTTAAGGGTTAGGATTAGGGTTGGGGTTAGGGTTAGGATTAGGATTAGGGTTGGGGTTGGGGTTAGGGTTGGGGTTAGGATTAGGTTTAGGATTAGGGTTGGGGTTAGGGTTGTGGTTAGGATTAGGGCTGGGGTTAGGGTTAGGGTTAGGGGTTAGGATTAGGGCTGGGGTTAGGGTTAGGGTTAGGGGTTAGGGTTAGGGTTAGGGTTAGGGTTAGGGTTGGGGTTAGGGTTAGGGTTAGGGGTTAGGGTTAGGGTTAGGGTTAGGGTTAGGGGGTTAGGGTTAGGGGTTAGGGGTTAGGGTTAGGGTTAGGGTTAGGTTAGGGAAAGATCAAGTCCTCATATGTTGAGTGTATGCTCTTTAGTGCACACGCTCACTTTGTTCTATTCTAGAGTTAAAAAGAACGAGGCCAGACCCGTTTTCTTATACAAATACAAAAAAAAAAATTTTTTATATATAAATTGGATCCCTGGGTAAGGGTAAGGGTAAGGGTAAGGGTGAGGGTTAGGGTTAGGGTTAGGGTTAGGGTTAGGGGTTAGGGTTAGGGTTAGGGTTAGGGTTAGGGTCAGGGTCAGGGTCAGGGTTAGGGTTAGGGGTTAGGGTTAGGGTAGGGTTAGGGTTAGGGTTAGGGTTAGGGTTAGGGTTAGGTTAGGGAAAGATCAAGTCCTCATATGTTGAGTGTATGCTCTTTAGTGCACAGGCTCACTTTGTTCTATTCTAGAGTTAAAAAGAACGAGGCCAGACCCGTTTTCTTATACAAATACAAAAAAAAATTTTTTTATATATAAATTGGATCCCTGGGTAAGGGTGATCCTTAAACAGTGCAAATTTAAAATCCCCAAATGGTAAATGAGTAAATAAAAAATAAAAAATATAAATTTAAAAAACATAAAATATATAAATAAATAAAATAAAAAGAAAGGATGCTTTTTTAAAATATGATTAAGAAAATAAAATCAATAAAGTTAAAATGAGAGAGCTAAATAAAAATACCCACTAAGTTCAAAAGGAACAGTGACCTGGAAAGGGACCAGGAGTCCCCATAAAGAAAGTAAAAATGGAGGGGGGGGGGAAAAGACAACATTATTTAAATAAAACAAGGAACCTAAGGGACCGGATAGGGCGTGCAGTTTTTCCCAAGTCAGATCCACACCCCATATCCGGCTGAGTGATCAAAGCACAGGATCCCGGGTGAAAGCTCCATTCAATGTCTGCACACTCCCATGTCCACATACAGCTCACATTTACCTGTAAATGTATTCATCTCATGGGGCAGATTTGGGAGTTAAGTTTATATCCTTGGAGCCAGGGTACCCACTCCAGTAGAAGAGCAGGGAAACAAAAGAGGGTCAAGATAGAGAAGGGGGAAGATTAGGGTTAGGGTAGGAATAAGGCTTGGGGTTAGGGTAGGGGGTTAGCAGTTAGGGTTAAGTGTTAGAATTGGGGTTCAAGATGGGAGATTGAGGTTGGGGTAGGGAGGGGGAAGGGAAAAGGGTTAGAATTGGGCTTGAAGTGAAGGTCATGGTTCGGGTTAGGATTAGGGTTCAGGGTAGGAGGGAGAGATTAGGGTTAGGAGTTAGGGTTAAGTAGGGTTATGGGGTTGGGATTAGGGTTCGGGTTCCTGGTAGGAGGTTGAGGTTGAGGTTAGGGTTAGGGTTCATGGTAGGAGGCTGAGGTTAGGGTAAGGGTCAGGGTTAGGGTTAGGGTCAGGGTAGGAGGTTGAGGTTAGGGTTAGGGGTTAGGGTTAGGGTAGAAGGTTGAGGTTAGGGTTAGGGGTTAGGGTTAGGGGTTAGGGGTTAGGGGTTAGGGTTAGGGTAAGCGGATTAGGGTTAGAGTAGGAGGGTTGGGAGTTAGGGGTTAGGTTAGGGTTAGGGGTTAGGGTCAGGGTTAGGGTTAGGATCAGGGTAGAAGGTTGAGGTTAGGGTTAGGGTCAGGGTAGAAGGTTGAGGTTAGGGTTAGGGTTAGGGTTAGGGTCAGGGTAGAAGGTTGAGGTTAGGGTTAGGGTTAGGGTTAGGGTCAGGGTAGAAGGTTGAGGTTAGGGTTAGGGTCAGGGTAGAAGGTTGAGGTTAGGGTTAGGGTCAGGGTAGAAGGTTGAGGTTAGGGTTAGGGTTGGGGTTAGGGTTAGGGTTAGGGTTAGGGGGTTAGGGTTAGGGGGTTAGGGTTAGGGGGTTAGGGTTAGGGGGTTGAGGTTAGGATTCGAAATAAGGTTTTGGAGTTGAGGTTCCGGTCCAACCCAGGTGCGGAATGATGGTTGGAGTTGAGGTAAAAGCTCAGAAATTGTCTGGAAATAAAGTAAAGCATCACAATATTGTGGTTTTATAAAAAGTTATTCAATTTATTTTACTGGATCAAACCATGGCATTGACCGTCCCAGTGGAAGAAGTGCTGAAACCTAAAAAAAGTGCTGTAAGTGCTAGTAAAAGTGCTAACAATTGAGTCAAGTGAAAAGTGCTAATAATCAAAACAAGTGCTATATAAATACTTTAAACCATATTTACAAAGTGTGTATTTGTGCGTGCACAAATCCACCAAGTTGTGTTTAATCATCAAACCAAATCAAAACAAAACCAAACGCTCCACCGAGACGTCCATTATACAACGGATTGCTCCAGTATCAAGTGCTATTTTTACTCACAATAAATGTGACAGAATGGGTATAAAAAAGAACAAAGAAAAGAAAGGAGAAGAAGAAGAAGGAAAAGAAGAAGAAAAGAAGAAAAAAAAGAAGAACAAGGTAAAGAAAAAGAGCAGAGGACAAAAGAAAAACAACGGGGGAAAGAAGAGAATACTGTAAAAAGAAGAATGGGTTAGCCCTATTTCCTCTCTCTATATGGGTATCTCTGGTTCCAAGTCTCCAAGTCTAAGATGTTCTCCTAGTATTGAAGCCATGAGGATGGTCTGTGTGCAGTTTACTTATCCAATATGCTTCTCTTCTTCTTCTCTGTTCCCTGTTCCATGCCCTATTGGCCTCCAAACCCGAGATCCTGAGCTTCTGTATCCCAACCCTTGCAAAATGGCATATTAAGTGTGTGTTGCGTGGTCTGTGTTGAATGGAGTAAATGTGTTGTTTCAGCCTTTGTTCCAGACTGTATTCAGTTTCTCCAATATATCTCTTATGGCAGTGTGTGCAAGTGATCATGTAAATGATATTCGTGGTCTTGAGGTTTGTTCTTTGTGGCACTAGGTGTCCCTTGTTTCCCATCTCCACTGACCTGAGCTGTTGAAAATGTGTTGCTAATATAGGAGGAATCACTCGTCGGTCTGATTTCAAACTGGCCCTGACCAGGAGATCCCGTAGATTTTTATTTCTTCTATAAGCTGATATTGGTTTGAATGACCGAAGTGGTGCGTATAGTTCTTGTGTTTTTTGGAATTGTTGTTTAAGCTTATTGTTGAGGATTTTGGATGTTTCTGAAAAAGTCGTGACTATGGGGATGACATCCTTGGGTTCCGGCACCAATCGTGTTGGGTTATTTCTGAGATCCTGCAACGTGTCTCTTTTAATGGCTCTCAAGAATCTCTTAGAATACCCTCGGGGTCTAAGGGCTTTGAATAGAGTTTGTGTTGCTTCATGGAAATGTTGATCAAATGAGCAAATTCTATGAAATCGAATGATTTGTGATTTGATTACCCCCTTGAAAGTATGTCTAGGATGATAACTTGTTTTAAATAGTAGAGAGTGGGAATCAGTGGGTTTGAAAAACACTTTAGTATGTAGTGTTTTGGAATTATTCTCCGTCGGGATGGCAAAAACTGTGGTGTCTAAAAAGTTAATGTTATCCGAATTAAGAGTTGCTTTGACTTTAATGTGTTTATGATGGGAATTGGCCAAATTCAAAAAGGTGTCAAAATGTTCCCTGTCATGGTGCCAGACCCCAAAGATGTCATCCAGATATCGATAATACACTGCGGGTAAGTGGGGACACTTTGGAAACAATGTTTCTTCCCACTCAGACATATAAATATTCGCGTAGGCTGGAGCAAATTTCTTCCCCATAGCGGTTCCTTGAACCTGTAAATATAATTGAGAATTAAATTCAAAGTCATTGCGGGTTAAATTTATTTCCAACAGCTGAAGAAGTTCTGCATCTGGCCGGCTTGAATCTGGATACCTGTTAAAACATTTCGTTATTGCCTGCAATCCTGCCTCTGTACTGATATTTGTGTAAAGGCTTTCCACATCCACAGTGAATAGGAAGGCCGAGTCTGGAATTGTCATGTTCTTGATTTTGTTTATAAAGTCATATGTATCTTTTAAGTAACTGGGATGGAGTTGTGAGACAGGATTGAGGAAATAATCAATGTATTGTGCCACATTGTAGGTCTCACTCCCACAATCCGACACAATCGGGCGTCCCTGTGGAACCTCGGAAGGGACTGTCCACGCCTGTGGGTCTTTATGAATTTTGGGCAATAGATAAAATTTCCGCTGCCTTGGTGGGTTTGGACCAATAAGGTAATTAAACTGTTTAGTGTTAATGAAGCCTTTCTGTTTTAAGTCCTGTAAAATGGATGTTACCAATGATTGTGTTTCCTGTTGTAATGAGTGTGGAAGTAAAGTGTAATGATTGGTATTGTTTAATTGTCTATTTGCTTCTAGTAAGTATTGTTGTTTGTCCATTATGACGATCGCTGAGCCTTTATCTGCCGGTTTAATTATTATATCTTTGTTGGTTTGTAATTCTTTGAGTGCTCTGCGTTCTGTGGCGGTTAAATTATCTGCTTGATTGTTGGAAAAATCTGAAAGAGAATTGATAATCATCCTGTTCTTTTTAATCAACTGCTTTATAGGTAAACTGGTCTGTTCGGTGCTCGGTTCCCATCTGGATTTTTCTGTAAACTGTAAGTGTTCTTTACATTTTGTGTATTGGAAGTGGTCTAAAATTTTAAGTTGTCTATTGTAAGCGTGGACATCCCTCCCCAGCTCCCCCAAGTCCGTACCGCATGGCGTCGGGATGAAGGTGAGACCCTTGCTGAGTAAATCCTCCTGCGGACCTGTGAGACAAAACGTTTTGGATAGGTTAATGATGTTGGTGTGCTTTTTGTTGTCTGTTTTATTGCACTTCACCATTCCTAAAAGTTTAACTGATCCAACCAGTATGTAAACATTTGCGAAGCCGTTTCCGTGGTCCAGTGGATAGGGTCCCTCGGGTTCACCTTGAACCTAAGTGGGTGAAGTTCCTGCAATGGATTACCATGTGCCAGTATATGAGTGTTCAGTTTTGTTAGAGTTTCTTGTTGTCGTCTAGGTAGGATATCCGAGTAGTTTAATAATGGGGTGTAGATCGTGGCATTGGGAAAAACCACTGCAGCAATTCTCCACAGCTCTTGCAACTGTTTTTTTGTTGTACTTTCGAATGTTTGTTCTCTATTATTGATTCCTAATGATAGGACGACTTTTTGAGTGTTTGGATTAGGGGTTAATTTTTGTAACACCTTGGCTATATGTAAAAAGTTGGCTCCAGGGTAACTATCCACCTGAACATTTTCGTCACTAAAATAGGGAATTCTGGACAGGTTGGAGTCCCCTATAAACAAAACTGGTTTCTTTACTTCCAGTGTCCAATCTGCAATCTTTCTAGTGGTGTTAGGATGTCTAGTAGGAACCCAATGGTTCCTCACTTCACAGGTTTTTATTTGGGGCTCCACCCTGTCCGGATGTTCCACATGCAGGGGAGTCAACGAGAAAGAGGAAGGGGAAAGGGAAAGGGAGGATTCAGATCGGGCTTTTCTCAAGGACGTGGTCTTCCTTTCTGTAGACCCATTCATCACCTCCTTCCTCTCCTGCTTCCTATCCCCCTGGGTCGGCTCCCCCTGTGAATCAGCAATAGTAGGTTCTATTAGAACACTAACATTATTTAGGATTGCTGTTCTGTGAATTGTGGATGGAGTGTTAGCTCTCTGTTCTTGCTGCTTAAGTGTATTCAAAGGAACTTCATGTATTAATACACTAACTACCTTGGTCTTATCGGAGTTGTTGTTTAAAGGCCGAGGTGTTCCATTGCTTTTCGATAAATGCATCTGTGGAGAACTTGCCACAAGGTTTGTGTCGTCTTTACTCGGACTCTGTTTGGAGGAAGAAGAGGAAGAGATTGAAGAAGACAACGAAGAAGAAAAAGAAGAGGCGGCAGTGGAAGAAGGATTAGAGGAGCTGTTTGATACTTGGATAGGCAAACATGCAGTTCCTCCATTTTCTGTTTCCACTAGATTCTGTTCCATTTGTGTTTTGGCCTTTTCTATTATGTCTTCCCTCAATTTGTGTTTGAATCTACCTTTGGCCCATTTAACTGCTATCTGCCATTCTGTTTCCTCCATTTTGTGGATTCGATTCAGTAGTTCTGCTTTCACTTGAACGTAATGGTCTTTGAGGATCTGCATATTTGCCTTCATCCAATTTTGTGTGTTTTCCGTAATTCTATGTAGAGTTTGTTGCTTGGGGCATGCCGGTTTGATAAACTGTGTAAGTTTGTGTGTTTGTTTAGACATGCCCTTTGGAAAAATTTGCGTATGTAGAGCTGTTGTCACAATGTCTTCATGGTGTGTGGCCTGTAAGAATTTAAAATACAACTTCCTCAAATGTCTATCTAAAAATTCCCTGGGTTTTGAGTTGTGTAGATGCTGGTCTGTGTGTAGTGTTTGTTCCACCCCATCTGTTTCCAAAGTCTCCAACACTGTGAATCTGTTTGTTAAGGGAATCATTGTGCCTGTAAAAAAACTCCTTTCGAGGAAAAAAAAGGTTAAAAGAAAGGAAAGATAAAAACCAAAAGGAGAAAAGTCTTCATTGGTCTTACCCCATGAGTATGCTGATAAGAATCCTTGGGAAAAGGATCCTGTAGCTGATTAACAACTCAGTTCCTTACCAGAAGGCCTAAGCGGCCTAGGAGTTCACCAAACAGGAAGTTTTGTAGGCCCCTCTGGCTTGGGTGTTGTACTCCAAAAAGAAGGGGGAATAAAACCGAAAAAAAAGGAGGGGGGAATAAAAACCCAAAAAAAAGGAAGGGTTTAAAAATGTGAGTACTCACAAAACAGTTTAAAAAGGATTTTTCTCCATTAAAAAAATTTTTTGTGTAAAACAGGACACAAAAATTGGCAATGTTTTCCCCGTCAAACAGTATCTTTTTGATGTGCAGTTCACGGTGCTTTTTGAGTTCGACGTCCTAACGTTTCGCAGGGAATCCTGCTTCTTCAGAGGACATACCTAGGGTTAGGGTTAGGGTTAGGGTTAGGGTTAGGGTTAGGGGTTAGGGTTAGGGGTTAGGGTTAGGGTTAGGGTTAGGGTTAGGGTTAGGGTTAGGGTTAGGGTTAGGGTTAGGGGGTTAGGGTTAGGGGGTTAGGGTTAGGGTTAGGGTTAGGGTTAGGGTTAGGGTTAGGGTTAGGGTTAGGGTTAGGGTTAGGGTTAGGGTTAGGGTTAGGGGTTAGGGTTAGGGTTAGGGTTAGGGTTAGGGTTAGGGTTAGGGTTAGGGTTAGGGTTAGGGTTAGGGTTAGGGTTAGGGTTAGGGTTAGGGTTAGGGTTAGGGTTAGGGTTAGGGTTAGGGTTAGGGTTAGGGTTAGGGTTAGGGTTAGGGTTAGGGTTAGGGTTAGGGTTAGGGTTAGGGTTAGGGTTAGGGTTAGGGTTAGGGTTAGGGTTAGGGTTAGGGTTAGGGTTAGGGTTAGGGTTAGGGTTAGGGTTAGGGTTAGGGTTAGGGTTAGGGTTAGGGTTAGGGTTAGGGTTAGGGTTAGGGTTAGGGTTAGGGTTAGGGTTAGGGTTAGGGTTAGGGTTAGGGTTAGGGTTAGGGTTAGGGTTAGGGTTAGGGTTAGGGTTAGGGTTAGGGTTAGGGTTAGGGTTAGGGTTAGGGTTAGGGTTAGGGTTAGGGTTAGGGTTAGGGTTAGGGTTAGGGTTAGGGTTAGGGTTAGGGTTAGGGTTAGGGTTAGGGTTAGGGTTAGGGTTAGGGTTAGGGTTAGGGTTAGGGTTAGGGTTAGGGTTAGGGTTAGGGTTAGGGTTAGGGTTAGGGTTAGGGTTAGGGTTAGGGTTAGGGTTAGGGTTAGGGTTAGGGTTAGGGTTAGGGTTAGGGTTAGGGTTAGGGTTAGGGTTAGGGTTAGGGTTAGGGTTAGGGTTAGGGTTAGGGTTAGGGTTAGGGTTAGGGTTAGGGTTAGGGTTAGGGTTAGGGTTAGGGTTAGGGTTAGGGTTAGGGTTAGGGTTAGGGTTAGGGTTAGGGTTAGGGTTAGGGTTAGGGTTAGGGTTAGGGTTAGGGTTAGGGTTAGGGTTAGGGTTAGGGTTAGGGTTAGGGTTAGGGTTAGGGTTAGGGTTAGGGTTAGGGTTAGGGTTAGGGTTAGGGTTAGGGTTAGGGTTAGGGTTAGGGTTAGGGTTAGGGTTAGGGTTAGGGTTAGGGTTAGGGTTAGGGTTAGGGTTAGGGTTAGGGTTAGGGTTAGGGTTAGGGTTAGGGTTAGGGTTAGGGTTAGGGTTAGGGTTAGGGTTAGGGTTAGGGTTAGGGTTAGGGTTAGGGTTAGGGTTAGGGTTAGGGTTAGGGTTAGGGTTAGGGTTAGGGTTAGGGTTAGGGTTAGGGTTAGGGTTAGGGTTAGGGTTAGGGTTAGGGTTAGGGTTAGGGTTAGGGTTAGGGTTAGGGTTAGGGTTAGGGTTAGGGTTAGGGTTAGGGTTAGGGTTAGGGTTAGGGTTAGGGTTAGGGTTAGGGTTAGGGTTAGGGTTAGGGTTAGGGTTAGGGTTAGGGTTAGGGTTAGGGTTAGGGTTAGGGTTAGGGTTAGGGTTAGGGTTAGGGTTAGGGTTAGGGTTAGGGTTAGGGTTAGGGTTAGGGTTAGGGTTAGGGTTAGGGTTAGGGTTAGGGTTAGGGTTAGGGTTAGGGTTAGGGTTAGGGTTAGGGTTAGGGTTAGGGTTAGGGTTAGGGTTAGGGTTAGGGTTAGGGTTAGGGTTAGGGTTAGGGTTAGGGTTAGGGTTAGGGTTAGGGTTAGGGTTAGGGTTAGGGTTAGGGTTAGGGTTAGGGTTAGGGTTAGGGTTAGGGTTAGGGTTAGGGTTAGGGTTAGGGTTAGGGTTAGGGTTAGGGTTAGGGTTAGGGTTAGGGTTAGGGTTAGGGTTAGGGTTAGGGTTAGGGTTAGGGTTAGGGTTAGGGTTAGGGTTAGGGTTAGGGTTAGGGTTAGGGTTAGGGTTAGGGTTAGGGTTAGGGTTAGGGTTAGGGTTAGGGTTAGGGTTAGGGTTAGGGTTAGGGTTAGGGTTAGGGTTAGGGTTAGGGTTAGGGTTAGGGTTAGGGTTAGGGTTAGGGTTAGGGTTAGGGTTAGGGTTAGGGTTAGGGTTAGGGTTAGGGTTAGGGTTAGGGTTAGGGTTAGGGTTAGGGTTAGGGTTAGGGTTAGGGTTAGGGTTAGGGTTAGGGTTAGGGTTAGGGTTAGGGTTAGGGTTAGGGTTAGGGTTAGGGTTAGGGTTAGGGTTAGGGTTAGGGTTAGGGTTAGGGTTAGGGTTAGGGTTAGGGTTAGGGTTAGGGTTAGGGTTAGGGTTAGGGTTAGGGTTAGGGTTAGGGTTAGGGTTAGGGTTAGGGTTAGGGTTAGGGTTAGGGTTAGGGTTAGGGTTAGGGTTAGGGTTAGGGTTAGGGTTAGGGTTAGGGTTAGGGTTAGGGTTAGGGTTAGGGTTAGGGTTAGGGTTAGGGTTAGGGTTAGGGTTAGGGTTAGGGTTAGGGTTAGGGTTAGGGTTAGGGTTAGGGTTAGGGTTAGGGTTAGGGTTAGGGTTAGGGTTAGGGTTAGGGTTAGGGTTAGGGTTAGGGTTAGGGTTAGGGTTAGGGTTAGGGTTAGGGTTAGGGTTAGGGTTAGGGTTAGGGTTAGGGTTAGGGTTAGGGTTAGGGTTAGGGTTAGGGTTAGGGTTAGGGTTAGGGTTAGGGTTAGGGTTAGGGTTAGGGTTAGGGTTAGGGTTAGGGTTAGGGTTAGGGTTAGGGTTAGGGTTAGGGTTAGGGTTAGGGTTAGGGTTAGGGTTAGGGTTAGGGTTAGGGTTAGGGTTAGGGTTAGGGTTAGGGTTAGGGTTAGGGTTAGGGTTAGGGTTAGGGTTAGGGTTAGGGTTAGGGTTAGGGTTAGGGTTAGGGTTAGGGTTAGGGTTAGGGTTAGGGTTAGGGTTAGGGTTAGGGTTAGGGTTAGGGTTAGGGTTAGGGTTAGGGTTAGGGTTAGGGTTAGGGTTAGGGTTAGGGTTAGGGTTAGGGTTAGGGTTAGGGTTAGGGTTAGGGTTAGGGTTAGGGTTAGGGTTAGGGTTAGGGTTAGGGTTAGGGTTAGGGTTAGGGTTAGGGTTAGGGTTAGGGTTAGGGTTAGGGTTAGGGTTAGGGTTAGGGTTAGGGTTAGGGTTAGGGTTAGGGTTAGGGTTAGGGTTAGGGTTAGGGTTAGGGTTAGGGTTAGGGTTAGGGTTAGGGTTAGGGTTAGGGTTAGGGTTAGGGTTAGGGTTAGGGTTAGGGTTAGGGTTAGGGTTAGGGTTAGGGTTAGGGTTAGGGTTAGGGTTAGGGTTAGGGTTAGGGTTAGGGTTAGGGTTAGGGTTAGGGTTAGGGTTAGGGTTAGGGTTAGGGTTAGGGTTAGGGTTAGGGTTAGGGTTAGGGTTAGGGTTAGGGTTAGGGTTAGGGTTAGGGTTAGGGTTAGGGTTAGGGTTAGGGTTAGGGTTAGGGTTAGGGTTAGGGTTAGGGTTAGGGTTAGGGTTAGGGTTAGGGTTAGGGTTAGGGTTAGGGTTAGGGTTAGGGTTAGGGTTAGGGTTAGGGTTAGGGTTAGGGTTAGGGTTAGGGTTAGGGTTAGGGTTAGGGTTAGGGTTAGGGTTAGGGTTAGGGTTAGGGTTAGGGTTAGGGTTAGGGTTAGGGTTAGGGTTAGGGTTAGGGTTAGGGTTAGGGTTAGGGTTAGGGTTAGGGTTAGGGTTAGGGTTAGGGTTAGGGTTAGGGTTAGGGTTAGGGTTAGGGTTAGGGTTAGGGTTAGGGTTAGGGTTAGGGTTAGGGTTAGGGTTAGGGTTAGGGTTAGGGTTAGGGTTAGGGTTAGGGTTAGGGTTAGGGTTAGGGTTAGGGTTAGGGTTAGGGTTAGGGTTAGGGTTAGGGTTAGGGTTAGGGTTAGGGTTAGGGTTAGGGTTAGGGTTAGGGTTAGGGTTAGGGTTAGGGTTAGGGTTAGGGTTAGGGTTAGGGTTAGGGTTAGGGTTAGGGTTAGGGTTAGGGTTAGGGTTAGGGTTAGGGTTAGGGTTAGGGTTAGGGTTAGGGTTAGGGTTAGGGTTAGGGTTAGGGTTAGGGTTAGGGTTAGGGTTAGGGTTAGGGTTAGGGTTAGGGTTAGGGTTAGGGTTAGGGTTAGGGTTAGGGTTAGGGTTAGGGTTAGGGTTAGGGTTAGGGTTAGGGTTAGGGTTAGGGTTAGGGTTAGGGTTAGGGTTAGGGTTAGGGTTAGGGTTAGGGTTAGGGTTAGGGTTAGGGTTAGGGTTAGGGTTAGGGTTAGGGTTAGGGTTAGGGTTAGGGTTAGGGTTAGGGTTAGGGTTAGGGTTAGGGTTAGGGTTAGGGTTAGGGTTAGGGTTAGGGTTAGGGTTAGGGTTAGGGTTAGGGTTAGGGTTAGGGTTAGGGTTAGGGTTAGGGTTAGGGTTAGGGTTAGGGTTAGGGTTAGGGTTAGGGTTAGGGTTAGGGTTAGGGTTAGGGTTAGGGTTAGGGTTAGGGTTAGGGTTAGGGTTAGGGTTAGGGTTAGGGTTAGGGTTAGGGTTAGGGTTAGGGTTAGGGTTAGGGTTAGGGTTAGGGTTAGGGTTAGGGTTAGGGTTAGGGTTAGGGTTAGGGTTAGGGTTAGGGTTAGGGTTAGGGTTAGGGTTAGGGTTAGGGTTAGGGTTAGGGTTAGGGTTAGGGTTAGGGTTAGGGTTAGGGTTAGGGTTAGGGTTAGGGTTAGGGTTAGGGTTAGGGTTAGGGTTAGGGTTAGGGTTAGGGTTAGGGTTAGGGTTAGGGTTAGGGTTAGGGTTAGGGTTAGGGTTAGGGTTAGGGTTAGGGTTAGGGTTAGGGTTAGGGTTAGGGTTAGGGTTAGGGTTAGGGTTAGGGTTAGGGTTAGGGTTAGGGTTAGGGTTAGGGTTAGGGTTAGGGTTAGGGTTAGGGTTAGGGTTAGGGTTAGGGTTAGGGTTAGGGTTAGGGTTAGGGTTAGGGTTAGGGTTAGGGTTAGGGTTAGGGTTAGGGTTAGGGTTAGGGTTAGGGTTAGGGTTAGGGTTAGGGTTAGGGTTAGGGTTAGGGTTAGGGTTAGGGTTAGGGTTAGGGTTAGGGTTAGGGTTAGGGTTAGGGTTAGGGTTAGGGTTAGGGTTAGGGTTAGGGTTAGGGTTAGGGTTAGGGTTAGGGTTAGGGTTAGGGTTAGGGTTAGGGTTAGGGTTAGGGTTAGGGTTAGGGTTAGGGTTAGGGTTAGGGTTAGGGTTAGGGTTAGGGTTAGGGTTAGGGTTAGGGTTAGGGTTAGGGTTAGGGTTAGGGTTAGGGTTAGGGTTAGGGTTAGGGTTAGGGTTAGGGTTAGGGTTAGGGTTAGGGTTAGGGTTAGGGTTAGGGTTAGGGTTAGGGTTAGGGTTAGGGTTAGGGTTAGGGTTAGGGTTAGGGTTAGGGTTAGGGTTAGGGTTAGGGTTAGGGTTAGGGTTAGGGTTAGGGTTAGGGTTAGGGTTAGGGTTAGGGTTAGGGTTAGGGTTAGGGTTAGGGTTAGGGTTAGGGTTAGGGTTAGGGTTAGGGTTAGGGTTAGGGTTAGGGTTAGGGTTAGGGTTAGGGTTAGGGTTAGGGTTAGGGTTAGGGTTAGGGTTAGGGTTAGGGTTAGGGTTAGGGTTAGGGTTAGGGTTAGGGTTAGGGTTAGGGTTAGGGTTAGGGTTAGGGTTAGGGTTAGGGTTAGGGTTAGGGTTAGGGTTAGGGTTAGGGTTAGGGTTAGGGTTAGGGTTAGGGTTAGGGTTAGGGTTAGGGTTAGGGTTAGGGTTAGGGTTAGGGTTAGGGTTAGGGTTAGGGTTAGGGTTAGGGTTAGGGTTAGGGTTAGGGTTAGGGTTAGGGTTAGGGTTAGGGTTAGGGTTAGGGTTAGGGTTAGGGTTAGGGTTAGGGTTAGGGTTAGGGTTAGGGTTAGGGTTAGGGTTAGGGTTAGGGTTAGGGTTAGGGTTAGGGTTAGGGTTAGGGTTAGGGTTAGGGTTAGGGTTAGGGTTAGGGTTAGGGTTAGGGTTAGGGTTAGGGTTAGGGTTAGGGTTAGGGTTAGGGTTAGGGTTAGGGTTAGGGTTAGGGTTAGGGTTAGGGTTAGGGTTAGGGTTAGGGTTAGGGTTAGGGTTAGGGTTAGGGTTAGGGTTAGGGTTAGGGTTAGGGTTAGGGTTAGGGTTAGGGTTAGGGTTAGGGTTAGGGTTAGGGTTAGGGTTAGGGTTAGGGTTAGGGTTAGGGTTAGGGTTAGGGTTAGGGTTAGGGTTAGGGTTAGGGTTAGGGTTAGGGTTAGGGTTAGGGTTAGGGTTAGGGTTAGGGTTAGGGTTAGGGTTAGGGTTAGGGTTAGGGTTAGGGTTAGGGTTAGGGTTAGGGTTAGGGTTAGGGTTAGGGTTAGGGTTAGGGTTAGGGTTAGGGTTAGGGTTAGGGTTAGGGTTAGGGTTAGGGTTAGGGTTAGGGTTAGGGTTAGGGTTAGGGTTAGGGTTAGGGTTAGGGTTAGGGTTAGGGTTAGGGTTAGGGTTAGGGTTAGGGTTAGGGTTAGGGTTAGGGTTAGGGTTAGGGTTAGGGTTAGGGTTAGGGTTAGGGTTAGGGTTAGGGTTAGGGTTAGGGTTAGGGTTAGGGTTAGGGTTAGGGTTAGGGTTAGGGTTAGGGTTAGGGTTAGGGTTAGGGTTAGGGTTAGGGTTAGGGTTAGGGTTAGGGTTAGGGTTAGGGTTAGGGTTAGGGTTAGGGTTAGGGTTAGGGTTAGGGTTAGGGTTAGGGTTAGGGTTAGGGTTAGGGTTAGGGTTAGGGTTAGGGTTAGGGTTAGGGTTAGGGTTAGGGTTAGGGTTAGGGTTAGGGTTAGGGTTAGGGTTAGGGTTAGGGTTAGGGTTAGGGTTAGGGTTAGGGTTAGGGTTAGGGTTAGGGTTAGGGTTAGGGTTAGGGTTAGGGTTAGGGTTAGGGTTAGGGTTAGGGTTAGGGTTAGGGTTAGGGTTAGGGTTAGGGTTAGGGTTAGGGTTAGGGTTAGGGTTAGGGTTAGGGTTAGGGTTAGGGTTAGGGTTAGGGTTAGGGTTAGGGTTAGGGTTAGGGTTAGGGTTAGGGTTAGGGTTAGGGTTAGGGTTAGGGTTAGGGTTAGGGTTAGGGTTAGGGTTAGGGTTAGGGTTAGGGTTAGGGTTAGGGTTAGGGTTAGGGTTAGGGTTAGGGTTAGGGTTAGGGTTAGGGTTAGGGTTAGGGTTAGGGTTAGGGTTAGGGTTAGGGTTAGGGTTAGGGTTAGGGTTAGGGTTAGGGTTAGGGTTAGGGTTAGGGTTAGGGTTAGGGTTAGGGTTAGGGTTAGGGTTAGGGTTAGGGTTAGGGTTAGGGTTAGGGTTAGGGTTAGGGTTAGGGTTAGGGTTAGGGTTAGGGTTAGGGTTAGGGTTAGGGTTAGGGTTAGGGTTAGGGTTAGGGTTAGGGTTAGGGTTAGGGTTAGGGTTAGGGTTAGGGTTAGGGTTAGGGTTAGGGTTAGGGTTAGGGTTAGGGTTAGGGTTAGGGTTAGGGTTAGGGTTAGGGTTAGGGTTAGGGTTAGGGTTAGGGTTAGGGTTAGGGTTAGGGTTAGGGTTAGGGTTAGGGTTAGGGTTAGGGTTAGGGTTAGGGTTAGGGTTAGGGTTAGGGTTAGGGTTAGGGTTAGGGTTAGGGTTAGGGTTAGGGTTAGGGTTAGGGTTAGGGTTAGGGTTAGGGTTAGGGTTAGGGTTAGGGTTAGGGTTAGGGTTAGGGTTAGGGTTAGGGTTAGGGTTAGGGTTAGGGTTAGGGTTAGGGTTAGGGTTAGGGTTAGGGTTAGGGTTAGGGTTAGGGTTAGGGTTAGGGTTAGGGTTAGGGTTAGGGTTAGGGTTAGGGTTAGGGTTAGGGTTAGGGTTAGGGTTAGGGTTAGGGTTAGGGTTAGGGTTAGGGTTAGGGTTAGGGTTAGGGTTAGGGTTAGGGTTAGGGTTAGGGTTAGGGTTAGGGTTAGGGTTAGGGTTAGGGTTAGGGTTAGGGTTAGGGTTAGGGTTAGGGTTAGGGTTAGGGTTAGGGTTAGGGTTAGGGTTAGGGTTAGGGTTAGGGTTAGGGTTAGGGTTAGGGTTAGGGTTAGGGTTAGGGTTAGGGTTAGGGTTAGGGTTAGGGTTAGGGTTAGGGTTAGGGTTAGGGTTAGGGTTAGGGTTAGGGTTAGGGTTAGGGTTAGGGTTAGGGTTAGGGTTAGGGTTAGGGTTAGGGTTAGGGTTAGGGTTAGGGTTAGGGTTAGGGTTAGGGTTAGGGTTAGGGTTAGGGTTAGGGTTAGGGTTAGGGTTAGGGTTAGGGTTAGGGTTAGGGTTAGGGTTAGGGTTAGGGTTAGGGTTAGGGTTAGGGTTAGGGTTAGGGTTAGGGTTAGGGTTAGGGTTAGGGTTAGGGTTAGGGTTAGGGTTAGGGTTAGGGTTAGGGTTAGGGTTAGGGTTAGGGTTAGGGTTAGGGTTAGGGTTAGGGTTAGGGTTAGGGTTAGGGTTAGGGTTAGGGTTAGGGTTAGGGTTAGGGTTAGGGTTAGGGTTAGGGTTAGGGTTAGGGTTAGGGTTAGGGTTAGGGTTAGGGTTAGGGTTAGGGTTAGGGTTAGGGTTAGGGTTAGGGTTAGGGTTAGGGTTAGGGTTAGGGTTAGGGTTAGGGTTAGGGTTAGGGTTAGGGTTAGGGTTAGGGTTAGGGTTAGGGTTAGGGTTAGGGTTAGGGTTAGGGTTAGGGTTAGGGTTAGGGTTAGGGTTAGGGTTAGGGTTAGGGTTAGGGTTAGGGTTAGGGTTAGGGTTAGGGTTAGGGTTAGGGTTAGGGTTAGGGTTAGGGTTAGGGTTAGGGTTAGGGTTAGGGTTAGGGTTAGGGTTAGGGTTAGGGTTAGGGTTAGGGTTAGGGTTAGGGTTAGGGTTAGGGTTAGGGTTAGGGTTAGGGTTAGGGTTAGGGTTAGGGTTAGGGTTAGGGTTAGGGTTAGGGTTAGGGTTAGGGTTAGGGTTAGGGTTAG